>NC_133658.1:635929551-636229551 GCF_037893015.1 Macrotis lagotis
TTGACTATTTGCCTTCCCATTGCTCTTTGTATCATCTGTAAATTGATCTTTAGAACATATACAAAATTAAATATGAGTGTTTTCTGTATTTTTGTGGTAACTGCTATAGACCTTAAAGTTTGCAAACTACCCCTGTGGTAGTTTGGTGAAGTCTGTGAACCCCTCCTGCAATTAATATTTGTAAATGTGAAATACTTAGGATAACAGAGAATAAAAAGGCACTCACAGGCAAAAAAACATATTTCCGTTTTCTTTCCTGTCTTTACTGAAGAAGGCATTCTTTTTTTAAAAAAATTATTGGGGTGGCTAGGTGGTGCAGTGGATAGAGCACCAGCCCTGGAGTCAGGAGTAACTAAGTTCAAATCTGGCCTCAGACATTTAATAATTACCTAGCTGTATGGCCTTGGGCAAGCCACTTAACCCCATTTGCCTTGCAAAGAACCTAAAAAAAATTATTTATTTTTTCAACCATATGCCCATGTATATTTTTAAATTACAAAATTTCCTTCCACCCTCCCTTCTCACCCCTCCTCCCCTCAGCAGCAGTCAGGTTAGCATTGTACACACATATTTTTGATAAACATGTTTACGGATTAGTCATTTTCAGTATGAAGGATTAGGATTAAGGGAAAGAGATATATGAGATAATTTTTATAAAATGTTCATCAGATTCTGAAGGGTTTCTTTGTCTATAGCTCATCTAATACTTTTTTCTTACCTGAAAAGGAATTCTGTAAGCATCTGAGTGGCCAAGGAGTTCTCAAGTCAAAATTTCATTACTAGAACTACTCTTGGCCATGAAGATGGGCCTTGTTCTTTCCCTCCTTGTGGCTCATTCTGCTTCCCCAACTCTTAGGTGAAGTATCAATATCTTAGTATTAGACAAGTATATATTATCAGGCTGCAAACTTAGAGCTTTAAAAGGTTAGGAGAGAACTACCAGAGTTCTGTGAACTTGAATTCATAGCACATTTTGTGGCTAGCCAGCCAATCCAGTTGAGAGCGAAATTTCCAAGTAATCTGCTTCACCCAACATAACAGTAGATCAAATTAATCAAGACATAAACTTATTTTTCAGTTATATGCATTCAGAAGTGAATTCAATGGGATGTTTTATTTGATCTTACTGCTCAAGGTAAAGTAAATACCTAGGTTTGGGATTTCTAGAAAATGGATACTTGGGGAAATGATACAGTCCCAAGTTTTATTGCTATATGATGCAGCAACCATGAAAATCAAAATTGCCCCCCCCACACACATTTTATTTGGGTGGGTTTATTCCTAAATTCAAGAAATTCATATCTGCCAAAGATTTACAAAAAAAGAGAGATGTTGGGAAGGGAACACCCTCAAATGAAGGGGTTGGGTAGCCAGACATATACCCAAACAATGGAATTGGTTGAGAACAGGATATTTGTGTCAGATGTAGGATGGGACATTCCTAATCAGAATGAAGTATGAAGGGAAGTTCTCAAGGTCTCTGATCTATACTAGGCTTAGGTGAAGCTCAGGTAGGGAGGAGGGAGAGTCTCTATCCAGATCTCAAAGTGGTGAAGGGAATGATTCAAAGCAAATATAGTAAGTCAAAAGTTCATCCAATCTCAAAACTGCAAACCTTATATGTCAGAGTTAATAATAGGCAAGCAATCTTGTTTCCCTATCTGTTTTTGCAAACTTTAGTACCATTCAGTCTAAGTTATTCTATATTAGAGTTCTAACTTTATAAATATGACATAAACTATATGAAATATGAGCATCAAATTTACAATAATCATATGGTGCAAATGTTTTAAGGTTGATACTTCACACATCAAAGACCTTGGTAGTATAGGGAAAAGCATGCTCCCCATTTGTTGGGAGAAATGCTTTTTAAGTCTGCTGTCACTGTGTCTTCTTAGTAAATAAAATTTCTCTTCATGAGTTCAAATCTGGTCTTAGACACTTCCCTAGCTCTATGACCCTGGTTAAATCACTTCACCTTCTTGGGCTTCAGTTTCTTTATCTATAAAATAAGCTAGAGAAGAAAAGGTCAAACTATTCTAGTATCTTTGCCAAGAAAACTCCAAATTGGGTCACAGAGAGATAAATATGACTGAAAATGACTCAACAGTAACAAATATCATGATAAGTTATTGATGTATTATTGATATATATATATATAAATAACTATATATATATATTATAAATTATAAATGATAGCTGATATTTGAAAGAACAGGATAGAATTGAGACTTGAGTCTTCAATATTAGAGAAATATGACATAATCCCCAAGGGAACATTCCTAGATTCCTGTTAGAAAATAGCAGCTAATCTCTGGAGACCAGATTCATCAGTGGGTTTAGGAGATAGGATTACTTCAGAATATGTGCATACTGAGATTATAAAAGTTAACAAGTAGCTTAATGCATTTAGGAATTAGTGAGAGAACTGGAAACACTAAAGAAAGCCCCCCATCAATAACAAAGACCACCCCCCTCTCAAAGAGAACCACAAAAATGTACACACACACACACACACACACACACACACACACACTCACGAACTTTTTTACTATACATGGCCAAAGTTATTCTGAATCGATTGTAATACTACAAATGTTATATATTTTATACTGCATGTCCTAGTCTGGAAGATGACTCTGTGCAATCAATACAAATAGACCATTTCTGGCTAAGTTTACATTCAAGGCCATTGTTTTGATTAAGTGTTTCCTCCTATAGCCTTGTAAGCTCCATTTAATAACCTTCAGTCACAGCATTTTCAATGGTCCAAGGAGGTCAATGAGGTTTAGGTATGACATCTTTTAAATGGTCCTCAGTAGCTGCCCTGTTGGTGACCACCAATGCAAGGACCCAAAGAAGTTGAGATCAGCTATATGGAGTGAGCTCCTCACAAGATCGTAGCAGCTGCAACTTGTTTGTTCACATTCTGATTTCTGCCTAAGTCTGTGTGTGTGTATACCTGCATATACATTTCAAATATTGTGTATATCTTTATAGTTTTAGCCAAGCTTATATATATATATATATATATATACATACATATATATATGTATGTATATACATATAGATGTGTTCATGCAATATATATTTGTTTGTACACACAACACAGTTTTTAAATTATCAAAAGGAATCCTCACATTGATAAGATAATAGACTCATTGCAGTATATAATCCAAAGTAAATAGTATAACATTTTACACCTTGAAAAGTGCTTTAATTAGCTTTGTTTTATTTATTCATTATGAAAGCCTTAAGAGGTAAATTATTCTTTCTTCATTTCTTAGGTTAGAAAAGAGAAACTCAGGGCAATTAGATCACTTGACCAGAATCACACCATTGGTGTGAGAGGAAAGATGCTAACCTGGGTCTTTTTCCAAATTTCATATCCAAAGTGTAGGTATATAAAATATACTAAGTATACATAGTACATGTAAACATAGGAATATATATCTGTAGACTCATATACACACATGTATGTTTCCAATACACCAGGCTCATTTATCTCCTTACATAGGTGAAAAAAAAAATTGAAGTCACTCTAATCAACCTTTAATGATTATTCAGCACCGTTTAAAATAATATCATTTTCCCATGATCACCCTACTAGAATGATGATTTCACACAAGAGGCAGCTCCCTAAAGAAACAGTTCTTTCCATTCTTGCAATAAATCATTAGCTATAGCAAACTAAGGCTTAAAGGCTGGGGAGGGACAGTCCAAGTCTGGCACAAAGTTTGAATAATGAAGTGTAGTAAAGCATTTAAAAAATGACATGGAATTGAGCTCCCTCAATTTATGTTTAAATTCTTGGTGAATATTCTTCATCAGGCCACATACCATCTTTCTTTGATGGCAGTGCTTGCCGTCCTTGCCTAGTGGGAACTCTAATTTGCTTTAAATTGCCAAAGTGCTCATTATGGGATGCTTAGTAGCAAGAGTTTGTACATAATATTTGAAAATCAACCTTAATTTTTCTGCCTGAGATGAACACTTGGATTTCAGAGTCAACATAATCAGAGATTTACAGAAACCCAGCAAACCTTGTTTATTATACTTGCCTGGAATAGCTACAAAAAAGGTCAGAGGTCCAATGTCTTCATGCAGAGACAGATCATGTTCTAGCTGGTCCTGAGGAGGAAAAAAACAGTAGGTGATGCTTTAATGAATGGCTTATCATGTGAAACACACTATGTGATAATAGCAGTGCTGGTAAGACAAGAAGGAAGGGTTTATTTTTTTCTTTTCATTTTTTTAAAGTGGTTTAGCTAGGTTTATATTGCTTGAATACTTATATTTTAATAGTAGTGAGGAAAAAAGGTTTGTGGAGAACTTATTAGGAAAATCTACCGAATATTGTAAGAAACATTGGAACTTATATTTTAAATATTGAATTAGAAGGATCTATAACAAGACATTACTTTTCATGAATGCAGTCACCTGGTCTAGAGTCTCGATTTCTTAAATTTATGATTGCCTAATGTTTATCCTTCCCTGTTTGAAATGATATAAATAAAAGAGAACTGAAGGCTGACATAAGTAAAAATCCTGTCATAAAAGAATTACCTTCTAGAATCATAATAATAATGTTGTCCTTCATTTTCAAAGAGGGCCATGGCATCAGGGGGTTAATGCCATGACAAGCACATGGACTGAATTCGAGTGTGGGGGGGATGCTGTGCTAAGTCACCAGACTCACTCTCCTCTGGAGTCATCTGGGTTCATTGCCCAGATATGAATCAGGACAACTGGAGATGGCCCTGGGTGTAAGTCCATAAGGGTTAAGTAACTTGCCCAAGGTCACAGCTAGTGTCTGAGGTCAAATTTGAACTCAGGTCCTTGAGCACCAGTGCTCTACCCACTATGCAATCTAGTTCTCTCCTAGAATAAGTATACTTCATGGAATAGCAGCTGGGGTATATAAATGCATTCTTTGTCTTTCTAATTGAGCTTCCATTTTCCAGTCAAATGAGTCAATAAGAAAATTATTAGTCCCTCCCTTGTCCCTTCTACCCAAATAAAAATACTTAGCATCCTCAGTGTGCCTCAGTCATCATGTAAATGAAGACACACCCTTCAAAGATCCATAAATTAAAATGATGATTGTAACAGAGAAGGACTACAAAGATGACAAATCTGAAAAAATATTAACCTGGCACTAAAGTTCACCATTTATATAACTACTGTGAGAGTCCTATGGAGTCTTATTTGAAGATGAACATGGATGCAATCAGTCAAAAAACAATTATTAACTACTGAGAGACAAAAGAAAAAATTAAGATTTGGTGAGATTACATGTATACCTATAAGCATATATATATATATATATATATAATGTAATCTAATTAATTCTAATTAATAAATCTATAAATAGATATATCTATGTATGATGTGTATAAGAAAAACAAGTGTACATATGAAATAGTTTATTCATGGGCAAAGAATTTTTTTTTATTTTGAATTTTCACTTTCTCTACCATACCTTTACAGAAGGTAATTTCCTATAAAGATATCCCTTAAAGAGCATATAGTGTTATCGTGCTGTGAACTCCCAACCAGGTGCTAAGCCCCCAGGCTTTTAGGGATTTTCTTCTGCATTGACATCCTAAGCTAATCAAAACTCCATCTGTCCCAGGAGAGGGGTACAGGCTTTAATTGTATTATTTAAGTGTCTTTTCCTACAATTGTGGAAGTCCCTTCAAGTTGTCCTTCCTTAGATGTTCTGTAAGCATAAAGTCATTTATTAATCCTTTTACAAACACACTTTAGCAAACTAGTAAGCAAATATAAGTTAATTATAATTGAGGAGAAAAATGCTAACTAAATCCTAATCACTTAAAAAGAAGTCAGAGGGGTAGCTAGGTGGCGCAGTGGATAGAGCACTGGCCTTGGAGTAGGGAGTACCTGAGTTCAAACCCAGCCTCAGACACTTAATAATTACCCAGCTGTGTGATCTTGGGCAAGCCACTCAACCCCATTGCCTTGAAAAAACCTTAAAAAAAAGTCAGAGATCATTTACCTTTGTTAATTTAGCTTTAATGGACAGTGATTAGATGGAAAGAAGAAAACTTAGACATCCATATTTCTTTGGAAGACCAAGCATTTTATAGATCAAAACAGAAGCTATTTTCTTCCCTTTGACTTAAATATTCTTTGGCAAAATTCGGCAAGATCAAATTTTCAGTATGAAATATGATCTTGCAGAAAGTATGGTAAGAACTTTAAAGTGTATTTCTTAATTAGTAAAGTTGTGGAAAAAGCAGAGAGAACAAATTGGTCCTTGAGGAAGGAGTTAACTCTTGTCTTTCAAACAACTTTCCATGATTTCAATAGTCTGTCATGACTAAGCGCCTGATGGGTGTGAAACTTAAAGAACAAATAAAACTCTTTCTCTTTTCCCTTATCTTCCATCCTCACCCTAAAGTCAAACTTTGATTTAATTCCAAAGAAATACCATGATGGTACTGACAAACTTAGGTGATTCCAAAAGGTTCAAAAAGAGAATGGAATAGAATGTGCAAAGTATTCTAAGAAGTTGGGAATCCATATCATTAAGGAATTCCCTTTTCTGTATGGGGTTAGAAACTGGAACTGAAAACACATTAAAGAGGGTTCCTGTTCAGTTTGAATGGAAAGGTCAAGTAGCTTATTTAAATTTTAATTAATTGCTAAATAATTGATAATTAAGTAGTGACATTATATAACTGTTAATAGAATTTAACAAACAAACAGTTAGCTGGATTTGGTATTAGACTGATCCAACCCCTAAACTTGACCCCAGAAGGATCAGCTGTTCTTAAAACTGTCTCCAGTTTCAAAATATTCCCTGATTAGTTCCAGAGCTAATCCAATCATTGAAGACAGTATATTGGGTAAAACACAATCTCTGTCCAGTTAGTAGTGTCCATTTGATTTTTGGTGGCTAGGTGGTGTGGTAGATAGAGTTTTGGTCTGAGTGAGGAAGATTCATTTTTCAAATCTTACTTTGTGATGCAAGGCAAGTCACTTAACCCTGTTTGCTTCAGTTTCCTCATCTGAGAAAAAATGAACTGGAGAAGGAAGCAAATAATTGCTATTATTATCCCCATTTACAAATGAGGAAACTGAGACTGAAGGAGATTTAGTGACTTAGTAAAGGTTACACAAAAACTGAATGACTGAGGAGGGAAGGAAGAAAAGAATAAGCATTTATATGGAGCCTATGCTAAGTACTTAAGGCAGTATTCAAACTTAGATTTTTCTAATAAGCTCAAAATTCTCTCCTCTAAGCTATGTAATTGCCTTCTGAAAGTATGCTTATGCTTGTTGGGGATTGTTAAGTTCACTTTAGAAAAAAATATTTTAAAGCAAGTTTTCCTAAGAAATGCCATGACTTCAATATTTATACCTTTATTTTCTCAAAAACTGAGCATCCCCTTGGTTTCAAGGTTTAAAATCTTTGATATTGAACTAAAGGATCATTGAAAAGATATTTCAGTACATGATACTGTGCTTCCAAATACTAGTTCTATCTTCAGTGCTATATAGTTCTTTCTACTGCCTGGATATTTTCAATCTTTCCTTACCGCATATCTTCTTCAGGATGTTTACAAAGCAGAGATTCTGCTTGTTCAGGTTGAAGGACCCTTCAAACCTGAACAAGCAAGATGCTGAACTATTAAATAGAATGAGTAGGACTAAATTGTGGAGGAAGTACAGAAAAGAGAAAAGAACTTTCCATAATCACAAAGACATAAATTGCTATCTTCTTAAACCTTGAAAGATTGGAAAATTTACCACTGGAAAATAAATTCCCAACATTTGAAATATTTGTCTTTGATTACTAATAAGTGGGTGGTAATGATTTTGGAGATTTTTAATTTTTCCTTTGCATTATTTCAATATCCCTTTGGAAAGTATAGTGTTTAGACAAATAAAAAAACAAATAGCTGTTAAAGTAACATGCTATCTGGTAGTGATGTCAAACCTAAATAGAAACAGGAGCTGTTCAACCATACAAGTTGAAGAATCCCCATGGGCTACATTTTTACTTATAAAACAACTCATTAAAATTATATGTGTTTTATTATATTTTGATTTATTTTATTACATTTTTCACAATTATATTTCAATCTGATTAGGGTTGCACTTGGAAGCATTGTGGCAGACATGGCCTGAAGGCTGGGAATCTGACACATCTAGTCCAGATGATTTGGCCATGGAGTCCAAAGTATCTGAATTCAAGTGCCTGACCTATATTAGTTGTGTGCAAGTTGCTTAAATTCTCATTGATCCCAGATACTTCTAACAGACCGCAAATTACCAAAGAACTATTGATCCACATTCCTGGGGAAAAAAAAAAAACAACTTCTGTACTCAGGAAAAGAGGTGGGCACTCCTTATATTGAAGAAAACACTGATCCAGATTCAAATAGCTCACCATTAACAAAACTAATGTTGATCTCTTGCTTATTCATTTAAACCCAATCATTCCATGCTACCCATGGGCAAGTTTATGAAGAAGGGTATGTTTAGCTAAAGAACCAGCTACCCCAAGATGAGATATCTAGTTCAGAAATGAAAACCTTGATTCCTTTTACAGTGTCTTTTAATTTTTATTCTATAAATGTTTCATAATTTGAAAAAAATTATAAAAATTCCTAAGAAAAAGTTCTGCTTTAGTAAGTAAAAAGACAAACAGGTTAGTATTCCCTACAGATGCTTTAATTCACTTGATTAGGACAAAGACAATAAATGCAATTAAATCATACTAACTCAATTCTTCCAATTCTAAATTCAATGCAATTCGTATGTGTGTGTTTAGTTGTATATATAAAAAGCAAAGGTTCATAACCTATAATTGATGTATACCAAGGTGGGATAGATTTTTTTGGAATTCATGAATTTGAATGGGGGGAAAAGATAAATTTCAAAGCTAATTTCTTTTTTTTTTTTGGTTTTTACAAGGCAAATGGGTTTAAGTGACTTGCCCAAGGCCACACAGCTAGGTAATTATTACGTGTCTGAGACTGGATTTGAACCCAGGTACTCCTGACTTCAGGGCCAGTGCTTTATCCACTGCATCACCTAGCCACCCCCAAAGCTAATTTCTAAATGAAATGTAACATTTCCTTTAATTATTTGAAAACATTATTCTTTTTTAAATTTAAATATTTTATAGATTTATTTTTCCAAGTACATGCAACAGTAGTTTTCACTAATCATTTCTTTACTAAGCTTTTGAGTTTTACAAATTTTTCCCTCTTTCTGTCCCCCCTCCCCCTGACAGAAAGCAATCTAATATAGGCTCTACATATATAAACATGCTAAACATAGATCCTCATTAATTAGAAAATATTATTTTTTAAAATGGATCCCCAAGCTTCATTAGACTGTCAAATGGATCTATGGTATATACTCCAAAACATTATGAAACCCTATTTTAAAATGATGCATTCTTGCCTTAGTAGGATCAAATACAATAACATTTTTCCAAGGAAAAGTCAAAGTCAGATTCTTTAAGATTATAAGGGTGTAAGAAATATATAAGGTTTTATTTTTGAGCCTATATATTGTAATGCAATAATCCTATAATATCCATTCATTAGGCTTAACATGTGAATGATGTCAGTTTTACTCAAAACTAAAGTCAATGACTGGCAAATGTGTCTCTGTTCTAAAAACAAAAAGCCTATAAAATCAACATCAAGCTTCCTCCATTACCTGCGTAATTTTTCACAATAGTCAAAACACTCCTTATTAAATTACTGGTGTGAATGACTGACTCGTGTTTTCACAGTGACAGAGATGCAATATATGTAGAGGACAAGTTAGATTTATGGGTATGTTGCTCATTTTCTCAGCAACTATGCCTTTAGATAGGTATTTGTTGTTACTGTTCCTGCTATAACACAAGAAAATTATCAATGTTTTTCCATTAATCTCATATATATATATATCTATATATATATATATATGAATTTGTGAACATTTTAACTTTTATGAATCTCATAAGATCTATTTCTTGGTCATTTTTTTCCTCTGAGCTTAAATATCTAAGATTAAAAAACAGAGGATTGAGGGGAAAATTCTATATACAAATGCTTCTAATGATCAAGGTAGATCTTGGATCTATCAAATTACCCAAAATAGTATGAAAGGTTATAAAACAAGGGACATGCTTCAGTTCTGGTAGAAACTTTGAATTTACCAAGATCATTGTTAATAGCAACAACTATAATAATAAAAATTTATATTTCCATAATATTTTAAATTTATGTTCATGTATACGTAAGTAAAGAATCTTATCAGCATTAAATATCTTTGATCAGTAGATGATTTTGATAGCATCTAAATTGAATACACCAAAAATGTTGGATTGTAGTCAACTAATAAAACTTCTGGTGGATATAAATATTAGTCACAGATAGCACTACAAGTAACATTTCTAGTAGAACTCCAGTGTGAAGATATTCTTAGTAATTTTCACTGATTGGACCATATTGACAAGTCAGAGGTTTCTATGTAGATTGCACTGTCATTAATTCTTAGATGTATGGAAAGTATATAGATGTTTTTAAAACTCTTTGTAGGACAAATAATAATTTAAATTGAAATGATTTGAGACAAATTATTTTAAATGTTAGGGAGTATATTTCTAAAATATAGTATCCAATATACATATGTATGTGTACATATGTGTTTTTGTGTGCATATATGTATATGTGTTTGTAGAGAGAAAGAGAAAGAACCAGAGAAATAGAGAGATGGAGATGAAGAGGGTGAATGAAAGAGAAAATGAATCTCCATGGGATGGTATGTGAGTGTGAGGGAATCTTATAAAATTAATTGTTTTGACAATGGCTTCAAATACAGAGAACAACCCTAAACATTCATAAGAGAGACCATTTATGAAAAAAAATTATTTAATATTGAAATGAGACAGGATTCCACCAGAACTCAAAATTTTATAGAAAATAGATTTATAGATGTACATTGTTAATAATCTAGTTTCAGAATTTTTCTGCAATGCAATTACTGTAACAGATTCCTTTCTCTATAGTACTAGATCATGTCTGTGCCATTTTGTAGAATTTCAAGTTGGGTTTTATGCCTAGATTCCTATAAATGTCATTATGAATACCACCTTCTTCTAATTTCCTTTTTACTTTGCTTATCTGTTCATTGGGGGTGATTATCTGACACCTGCTCACAGCAGATTGTTCTGACAGATTTTATTGACTGAGATCAATTTGTTACTCACCATCTGTCCGATTAAAGGTGGTTTGCAGGTCAACAGGCTGATGAGATTCAGAGCACCTTAAGTTATCCATGCAGTATTTTCCTATATTAACAAGTTCTTGTTTTATTTCTATATAGATTATGAAAGAGTTGATCTGAAAAAAAAAAAACTCCTGGTAAATGACTTTTGAGAACTCATCTTTCTTACTTTACTAGGGATGTGTCTTTAGATAAAAGATTGTCATGTGAATGGAAACAATTTGTTGTAGAGAATAAAGCCATAAATAAAGTTACTCTATTAGGTACCCTTTCTCTAGTATAATGTTTGTGACTTCAGTGGAATGATTCATACTTTTACTCTCTTCTTGCCCTAGCAATAAAAGTGATCCATCAAATATTTTTGTTCATTTTGAAAAGGATAACTTTAGCAATGGAGGCAATGTTTCCTAAATAAAGTAAGGAAATCATGCTATTATACTTTTCTAAAAAATATATCCAAAAATGCCTTTTTTAAAAGCAAAATTGAAATTATTTATTTATCATGTTATTTAAAATAGGAGGCTTCAGGTGTCCTCTGTTCCCAACTCATTTTTCAATTTCAGAATCTGATAATCAGAGTTTTTGAGCAATCATAGTAAACCAGTAGAAATTTTCTAGCATCTATATGTACCAGGACTGTTCTAAGCATTGGGAATACAAAAAGAAGCAAAACACAGTCCTTGACTTCAAGGAGCATATGATCTAACAGAAAAGATGCCAAGTCATATTTATGTTCAAACAAGCTTTATATGAGATAAAGCACAAGTAAACAGAAGAGAAAAGGCACTAGAATTAAGAAGGATTTGGAAAGACTCTTTGAAGATGGGATTTTATTCTTGATTTAAAGGAAATCAGAGAAGCCATTTGAAGGAAAATAGATAAAAAGAACATTCTAGGTATGAGGGATAGTCCAAGAAAAAGCTTGGATCCAAGAGATGGAGCATCTTATTTGTGGAATGCCAGTGAGGTCAGTCACCAAACTGAAAAGTGCATAATAGAAAGTCAATAACAAGATTAGAAATGGAGGAATAGGTTATTAAGGGCTTTAAGTGCCCAATAGAGAATTTTCTTTGAGGCAGTTTGGAGCCACTAGAGTTTATTGAGTTGGGAGGTAATATGGTTTGACTTGTATTTTAGGAAAATCATTTTGGTATTTGAATGAATAATAGATTCAAATGGGGAGATATATGAGATAGGTTGACCCACCAGAAGACTGATGAAATAGTCCAAGCATGAAGTGATGAAGGTGTCTGCAACATTGTGGTGGAAATGTCAGGGCAAAGAAGTGGGAGTATTGTAGATATATTTCAAAAGTGAAATTGGCTAGCCTTGACAGCATATTGGATACCAGGACAGGGTAAGAGATAGCGAGGAAACAGTAGTAACACTTAGGGTTTGAACCTGAAGGTTTGGGAGGATGATGTGGCCCTCTAGAGTAAGAGAGAAGGTAGGAGGTAGAGTAGGTTTAGATGGAAAAATAATTTCTGTTTTGGACATGTTTAATAAGTGAATAGTGTAAAAGAAGAAGAGAGGAGGGCCCTGGGCAAAACATAGAGGGATACAAACATGATCTAGATGGGGATGTAGCAAAAGAGACTAAGTGAGGTCATGATGATGATTGTGAATGATTACATATACATTATGCTGATTAAAGTGAGTGGAATGTTGTACAAAGACATCCTTCTAACTGCCTCTTCTAAAAGAGGTGATCCTTCCCATGTAATCGAAGCACCATGTCATTGCAGTATTACTGGACAAAGAAACAATTGATAATTTTGGTGATAAATTTAGGACATTATGATAAAGCTATTTTGATCAAAGGTCAAAATCTTCAATAAAGTGATTTTAAAGGCAATAATCTTTAGATAGTAGAGTTAAGCTAAACCTATCTCTTGATAGGCTAATCATCAGTACAGTAGTTTTATGGCTATGAGTTACCCTGTCTCATGATAGACTAAATTATTAGTATAGTAATATTTGACAACAAAGTCTCAACAGGGGGGCACAGATAACTTGTCAATCAGTATGCTACTATACTTTGCAACCATACTCCCCTGCAAGGCAAAGACTGGTTTCCTAGATAGGTAGAGGGCATAGCAGGAAAGAGTGGTGTCCTAAAAACCTAGACTTTTTTATCTATCATGGAAGTATCATGTATCTATGAAGTATCTATCATGAAAGAGATGGTAGTCAACAATGCCAAAATTGCAGAGAAATTGAGAAAATGTAGGATAGAGAAAAGGTTAGCAATTAAAAGATTATTGGTAACTTTGGAGAGAATAGTTTCGGTGGAATGATTAGGTTGGAAGCTAGATTGTAAAAGATTAAAAGAGAGTGAGAGAAGAGAAAGTGGAGTCACCTATTTGTCTAACAACTCAGGGTTCAAATATGTATCTTCTGATTCTAATTCCAGTATTCTTTTCATTAGGATACCTTGCTTTTTGGAAATGTTTCAGTATTTCATTTATTCTGAAAGTTTAAGTAAGAATTTTAAGTAGAACTTAAAATAATAGCTACTACTAATAATCCTACATCTCAACCATCTAACTGTAGTCATTTCTGAATTGCCTTGTATCTCATTTTATTTTCCTTATGTTTAGACAAGCATAATTTTAGCCTTGCCCTTCTCAAAGGTATGTTATAAACAGGTAAGTCACTTAGTCAATAGACTTTGAACAACAAATGTAATCAAAGTATGACTAAACCAACCTACATCATAATGGACCATTAGGCTGATGGGCAACCTGCAACAGCAGCAATAGCCTGCTACCTTTGGAAATTCTGCCAAGTGACTGGCCCCAGAAGGGATATTCTCCTAGACTGTTTCATGGAAATAGTCCATCCCTTGTTACTAGTACTAAATAAAAAAAAAAAGTCTGTGGGGACTTACAAAAAAGTAGCCAAACAAGTTCTCAAAGGACTTACAATAATGGGGAGAAATAAAGATATAGCTAAAAATCCAAGGGCAAGGAATAAATATATACAAGTAGACAAAAGTAATTTCTCCAAAGCCCCTTCCTTATATGGTTTTAGAAGTGCATTGGTGAACAACAATTTTCTAAAGAAATATTTAAGTATTTAGAATCTGGAGGGGAGAGAAAGTGAAAGTTTGGGATCAGTGGTGCCTATTTTCATAAGATATGAAAGGAAAAAAAAATCAACTTTAGCCTGCTTCCTCATACCTGGATACCTACCTCTCTATGACTCAATTTCCCCAGATGCTATACAATCCGCAAAGAGACAAGCTTTAAGTACTATCCTATCTACACACTATAATGATAAATTTAATGAACTGGGAGACACCAGAACACTTTCCTGAATATTAAAAAAAAGTTGTTTTTTTTTAACTGAACTGACTAGATGAAGATTCTAAGTATATTTTACTTGATAGCCATGAATGAGCAATCACATTTAAACTACCTAAGTTGCTTAACTTTCACAGTGTAACTGGGGCTTCTGCTCTCCAAATCTTATAATCTTGTTTCCATTAAATTTTAATGATATGTTCACCCCACAGCCCTCAAAGCCTATTCATGTGCCCTGTATCTCATTATTAGAAAATGATGGAATGGGTAAGAGCATGTGCCAATATTGTACCATCAAAGACTAAAAACCCTTAACTAGCTTAGCCTGATTTTTTCATGTCTAATACTGTACGGTCTCACAGAGCAATGGATTTTTTTTTTTGGTGCTTTTTAAAAATACAATATACATATAGGAATTAGGAGCTTTATTTTAAATTGTTATATGACTCATCATAATTGCAATAGAGAACATACCATATGTAACTTTAATTATTATTTTTGGCACAAGATTTGAGAATATATTTTTAAGATTTTTAGAAAACACAGCATTTCAGGGTATTTGCACCTCCATTCTCAGTTGACATCAACACATCTGCAAACCTGCAAAAAAATCTATAGAGTTGCAATCAGATATGCAACTTAAAAATTTATTCAAGTGTCTTTAATGGACTTTAACAAGTTGTAACTGCCTAAAGAAAAATAGCTGTCATTTCACAAACATGCTCTATTCATGACATCTCTTTTGAGGAGCATGTATGTTTTTTTAATTTTTCTTTTTTCTTTTTTTCAAATCTATTTTTATTAAAGATACTATTTGAGTTTTACAATCTTCCCCCAATCTTGCTTCCCCTCCCCCACCACAGAAAGCACTCTGTCAGGCTTTACTTTGTTTCCATGTTGTACCTTGATCCAAATTGGCTGTGATGAGAGAGAAATCATATCCTTAAAGAAGAGAAGAGAAGTCTAAGGGGTGACAAGATTAGACAATAAGAAATCTGTTTTTTTTCTAAATTAAAGGGAATAATCCTTGAACTTTGTTCAAACTCCACAGCTCCTTATCTGGATGCAGATGGTACTCTCCTTTGCAGACAGCCCAAAATTGTTCCTGATTGTTGCACTGATGGAATGAGCAAGTCCTTCAAGGTTGAACTTCACTCCCATGTTTCTGTTAGGGTGTACAGTGTTTTTCTGGTTCTGCTCATCTCACTCAGCATCAGTTCATGCAAGTCCCTCCAGGTTTCCCTGAATCCCGTCCCTCCTGGTTTCTAACAGAACAATAGTGTTCCATGACATACATATACCACAGTTTGCTAAGCCATTCTCCAATTGGACATTTACTGGATTTCCAATTCTTTGCCACCACAAACAGGGATGCTATAAATATTTTTGTACAAGTAATGTTTTTACCCTTTTTCCTCATCTCTTCAGGGTATAGACCCAGTAGTGGTATTGCTGGGTCAAAGGGTATGCACATTTTTGTTGCCCTTTGGGCATAGTTCCAAATAACTCTTCAGAAGGGTTTGATGAGTTCACAGGTCCACCAACAGTGTAATAGTGTCCCAGATTTCCCACATCCTTTCCAACAATGATCATTATCCTTCCTGGTCATACTGGCCAATCTGAGAGGTGTGAGGTGGTACCTCAGAGAAGCTTTAATTTGCATTTCTCTAATAACTAATGATTTAGAGCATTTTTTTTCATATGGCTATGGATTACTTTGATCTCCTCATCTGTAAATTGCCTTTGCATATCCTTTGACCATTTGTCAATTGGGGAATGGCTTTTTGTTTTAAAAATATGACTCAGTTCTCTGTATATTTTAGAAATGAGTCCTTTGTCAGAATCATTAGTTGTAAAATTGTTTCCCAATTTACTACATTTCTTTTGATCTTCGTTACATTGATTTTATCTGTGCAAAAGCCTTTTAATTTAATGTAATTGAAATCATCTAATTGGTTTTTGGTGATATTCTCCATCTCTTCCTTAGTCATAAACTGTTCCCCTTTCCATAGATCTGACAGGTAGACTAGTCCTTGATCTTCCAATTTGCTTACAGTATTGTTTTTTTATGTCTATGTCCTGTAACCATTTCGATCTTATCTTGGTAAAGGGTGTGAGGTGTTGGTCTAATCTAAGTTTCTTCCATACTAACTTCCAATTATCCCAGCAATTTTTATCAAAGTGGGAATTTTTATCCCAATGGCTGGACTCTTTGGGTTTATCAAACAGCAGATTACTATAATCATCTCCTGCTTTTACATCTAGTCTACTCCACTGGTCCACTACTCTATTCCTTAGCCAATACCAAACAGTTTTGATGACTGATGCTTTATAATATAATTTTAAATCGGGTAGGGCTAAGCTACTTTCTTTTGCACTTTTTTTCTTTAAGCTCCTGGCAATTCTTGACTTTTTATTTCTCCCTATAAATTTACTTACAATTTTTTCTAACTCGTTAAAATAATTTTTTGGAATTTTGATTGGTAGGGCACTAAACAGATAGTTTAGTTTTGGTAGAATTGTCATTTTTATTATATTAGCTCTACCTATCCATGAGCAGTTGATATTTGCCCAGTTATTTAAATCTAATTTAATTTGTGTGAGAAGTGTTTTGTAATTGTTTTCAAAGAGATTCTGAATCTGTCTTGGCAAATAGACTCCCAAGTATTTTATATTTTCTGAGGTTACTTTGAATGGGATTTCTCTTTCTAGCTCTTCCTGCTGTTTCTTGCTGGACATATATAGAAAATTTGAGGATTTATGAGGGTTTATTTCATAACCTGCAACTTTGCTAAAATTACTAATTGTTTCCGGTAGTTTTTTAGATGATTTCAGCATGTATGTTTGCAAGCAGTTTTTTCCCATATGAAGCACACAAAAAGTAAAGATGGAACAAAAATTTCGATGAGCCTCTTGAAAATATTCTTTTGCATCACCTCAACTCTATCAAGTCAATTATAGACACACTGGTATTGAAAAAGCTCAGTGCTCACCTTAAAAATGACATGTTCTTGGTTTTCGGTTTGAAAAGTAAATGTTTTATCATTATACTAATTTTTTATTATCATACTTTATTACATTTTATTATACTTTAGTGCATGATTACACTTTTTATTATTATATGCATTGGTAATATGGTTACATTACATTGTAATCATAAATATTAAATTTTATATGTAACCCTTGACAAGTTTTTATTGGATGAAGCTGCCCAGAAGAGCTAAAACATCTATGTTTTAGAATGTGCTTCTTTTGCTACTTTTTCATGTGAGACTTTTTCTGATCTGCTCTGTTGTTAGTTCTGACTCTAACTGTGTACATGTTATAGTAGAATATGAACTCCTTGAGGACAGAGATCCTTCTGTTGCTTCATTTGTTTGATTTTGTCCTTACCAAAGTAAAGTGAATTATTAATTTCAGATTGGGGTAATCTAGCTAATTATATTACATGAATTTTGAAATGCACCTATAGTTTATGTAATATTGTCTGACAAATGTTATTTCATGAGAATGGTATGAATATTTTATAAGTAAACTTACCTTAATTTTCAAATTCCATTCTAATATAATTATAACCCAGTTTTTACAAAATTAACCTGATTGTCTAAGACTTGCTGCAAGTAGGATTGTATCTTCTCAGCTCCATCTAGGCAACCATCTCTGACCTCTGACCACCATTCATTATTTAGTTCTTCAAAAAACATTTGGTTTCTCTTTTCTTAAGAAGTCATTTTTCTTTTTCTCATTTCTCCTGGTAATATTGCCAGTTTGAGTTATCTGTAATGCATGTTCCATAGGGAACCCTCATCATTAACATTCCTCTTTCTTTTCCTTGTTCTCTTCTTAATTTGCACCACACCCAACACACAAACAACTCTCTTAATTCCATAGATATGATATAAATAGCCATTATTTAATGTTGCCTTTTTTCCTTATTTTTCTTTGGAGAATTTTTTTCTGAATTTAGAAATACTTTGGTTTTTAGAAAATTTTTCCAGATTTATGAACATTTAAGCATTTTAAACAATGACCAAGGAACCCCAAAACATTACTGTCTTCATTAGAAAAATTCTCCCAAAAAATAAAAAAAGGAAAAATTAAATAATGGCTTTATCATACCTAATAAATCAAGAAATATTTGTGTGTTGGGGTGGGTAAAATTAGGAAAAGAACAAGTCATTTTAAAAATGGTCACTAAATATGCCTGAATGCTAACTGGACAGTAATGACTATGGAAAAAAAAGACAATGTTTATATTCAGCATTTATTAAGAACCTACTTCATGAAACATCCAGAAGATTAAAAACAAAATGAAAACCTGGTCCTATCCTCAAGAAGCTTACATTCAACTGGAGTCAGCAAGTAGCATTTTATTTTAAACATTTATACATATTTATCTGCTGATTTGCTTTATATCAAATTGCCTAGAAATCCCTCAGAATTTACCCAATCCCTGATGTGTCACTTTAAACCTAGTCATTGTCAGTTCCCTAACTGAATAACTGAATGACTTCTCTTTTTGTGTACGTTTCTTCTCTTTCTCTCTCTTTCTCTTTCTCTCTCCCTCTCCCTCTCCCCCCCTCTCATATTCTATTTTTAAATAACTACCTACTTTAGAGAAGATGACATCAGCAGAATCATAGATTTAGAGTTGAAATGAATATTAGAAACCATTGAGTCAAACCCTCTTGTTTTACATATAATGACAACGAAACATGGAGAGGATTAATGATTTGACTGTGAGGAGATTTGAATTCAAATCTTCCAGATTATGCAATTTAGTGACCTAGTTTACTTTTTTCTATTGCCTTCCACCTAGAAACCATTATCTTTTGCTTCTCTCAGCAGTCATTTCCAGGGATATATTTCTGTATTATTCCTTAAGTAAGTTCTTGTATATATCCCTCCTTAAATTCAGCTCATTTTCTAGATTGATAGTTAACATAATCAATTTACTATAGAATTGAATTGTAAAAATAAATAATGGATATTTTATTTCTTAGAAAAAAATCTGTAAAAGTAGTTGTAGTATGAGATATTCCAAATTCTGTTCCAAAAGTAGATCTGATAGATCTATCATTGATCAAAGAATCTCTGCTGTTCCACCTTGACTATGGCATAAAAACTCATTTTCCTGCTAAATTCTTCAAAAATTGGCTCAATCCACACCAATGAAGATATGTACCTTGTGGAAAGAATTCCTTTGATGCAATCTCTACTTAGGAAATCCTTTTCCTTCAAGGACAGTCTATATGTTAAATCTATCATGAAACTTTCCCTTCTGACTCCTCATCTAGCACTAAATGAACTCTTCATCCTGGGATCTCTCATGTGTTTAATCAATAGCTCTCTCAGGACACTTTCTAAGCATGTTTTTCTTTTATATTACATTATAATTTTGAAATCAAAGAGTATGCCTTCTTCCTCATCTTTTGTTGTAGAAAAGAATTAAATTTATGCTGGACACTCAGAGAAAATAAACAGAAAATAAATTGCCAAATTCTTTCCATCGAAATTCAAAACTTGACTCTTGGTTATTCTAGAATTTACTTCCACCTGTATGTGCCTATCAAATTAATTGTTTTATGGTCAATGGTACTGTATTTTATTAATGAAATGGAAACAGATTTCTTCCATATAGAGAGGAGCAGTATGTAGTTGTCTAAAGAAACTGTCCAGTTTGCTAAAATACAAATCTAATCATTTTATGACCCAGTTATCTCTGCTATGTGGGCAAGGTCCTAATATTTAGAGAAAATGCCAAGTTTTTTCTTCTTTCTTATTTTGTGATGTACTCCTTTGCTCTAGGTACAAACTGATAAAAAGTTTAGATGAGATTGCCATGTTGACATATATCACTGTGGGGAATGGAGTAGAATGTGGCTAATAGCTTACACCAACATGTCTGGGAGACAAAAAAGGGCCCGTTTTCCATAATTCCTTCAAACTCCCAACAGCAACTTAATTTCCTTTCCGTTTTCAGTTTGAGATGCACGGCAGGGATCTCTTTCCCAAGCAAAAGGCAATCTGAGGTGAGAAGCAGAGCCTGCTGCCTGCACAGGTATAGGCCTGCATAATGGAGCCAGGACCCTCAGATAGAGGCTTTTCATTTTAACAACTTTGAGAGTGCGGAAGGAAACATAATGAAGATGGCATAATTGAAGAGGGAGAATGGAACATTAAACATGCACTGAGAAAGACTTTGGGGATGATTTTTATCTGAACTTCTTTATTGTCTCCCCAATATTCAATCCTCTTTGAGGGAACACAAAACTCAGGTTACAATGTTGGGAGTGAAGTGGGGTAAAGTATCCCTAGTTAACCCATGAGATTTGGGTAAGTATATCCTTTTTTTTAATCTTCTACATCATGGCATGTTGCTCTATAATTATTCCCTTTTCTTCATTTTTACGTATCCTTCAACTCTAGATAACAAATAACCATTAGGAACAATTCAGGTGTGCATGAGAATTATTTCCTAAACCCTTGTATTTTTCCTTGCATTTCATTAACACTTTACCTCCAGAAATCTTAAGATTCTGAAGAGATCATCTATTGAAAATAGAAGACAAAGGAAGTGGAAGAGAAAAGGAATAAGCAAAGTGGAAAAGGTTGAATGGGTAAGAAATAGTTTAGAAGAGCAGATCGCAACAAGAAAAAGGACTACAGAAATCTTTTCTTAATAATGGCATAGTTCAAACTGATTATATTAAGTAATATGAGAGAAAAGATAACAAATTTAAATCATCATGAAATGACAATGCCAATTACAAAGACTAAAATCATTTTGGGGTCATGGAAATGACAATTATTCTTATGATCCCCGTATATCATTGTGTCTTCATTTTTTTTCTTCATAACCTTACAACAGATGATTTCTATAAGTTGCTTCTGAGAGCTTTCATAAAAATTATTCCCACAGAAATAATTCTTTGATATAGTACTGCAAAATAGGAAAATCCAATTACTTGGAAAAGTAATGGCAAAAAAACTTAGTACCAGTGGTGTATCTTTGGCGCCCCATCAACCAAGATCCAACATTGCAAATGAAGACTTGGCAACATAAGCTAATACACAGTGGATGGTTTTCATGTTGAAGAACTCCTGAGGCATATTTAGCAAGGATAAACAAAACGTGTAAAGAAAGAATCAGCTTTGTGCTCTTACCTACAGGAAACTCATGAAAAATACTTGTGAGGATAAAAAAGTCACTCTTTATTCGAGTAGATGTTTATGTCTTTGACTTCACTAATCAATATTACCCCTGCATTGGTTACTATAGGGATAAGACCTTACTTAACTTGATAAACCCTAAGTTCACCCCTAATTCCCTTCCCTCCGATACCCCTCTTTTTTTCCAAAGGTGAGCAAAACACTTTTAAAAACATGTTTTATCTTTTTGTGCCTTGAGGGAGTCTGTAGCCATCACTTGAAAGGTAGTTGGACCCTTTGAAATATATAATATTATGATCTAGCCATTGGCAAGTAAAACCTTAAAATTGTCTGTTTACTCTTGGTAATCAATGTTCAATTCCAGGAGAAAACTTTAAGCACCATGTATGCCTTTGGAAGTTTTATACACAAATCCACATTTTTGGTATTAAAAGCATTGAGGCAGTCATCAGTTTAAAATAGTGGAGCAAGTCATTGCTAGTCATTTCACACCAGTCAAACATAACTTTTCTAATTGCTGTTCCATGTCAAACTGAATCTGGATGCTGATAATTATATTAAGTTGTACAAAGTTGAAAGTATGAAAGTGAGATAATTTCAACTAGCAAACACCGAAAAGTGTGGCAACTATCTGATCAAAAGTGTAATATCAAAAATTATCAGCAGCATAGGTTGCATGTTTTAATTGTTGAATCAGGTATCTTGAAGAAGGGACAGGATAAAATATTAAATGCATTAATTAGTACACAGCTTTCCAACTAGTATAGACTTACAAGATTTATTTTTCAATATTTTTTCTTTCCAATGTCTCAAGTGCTAAGTAGAAACTAGTAACCTAAACTTTTACATGATACTTATTTGTGATTTTTTTTGAAATTATTTTTTTGTTTTATAGAACATTTCTTTCTCCATGGATTTCCTACATTTAAGAAAATCTCATTCAGTTGTTTGATGACAACTGATAGAATTATAGTAGAAAAAATTGAACCAAAGCTCATTTGATACCTTTCATTTTCCAGTTATGAGACTCGGGCTGCATGAATGGGCTTTGGGGGCTGCGTGTGACCCTTGGGTCATGGGTTGTACACCCCTGTCTCCTCCACAAGACATTTTATAGATCAGCACAGTATTAAGTAAAAACTGCTAGACCTAGTATCAGAAAAGTTGCATTATATCCTTGACCCTGTCCCTAATATTATGATCTAACTATTGTCAAGTAAAAAACAAAAATCATCTGTTTATTCCTGGAAATCAATGTTTAGTACAAGGAGAAAACTTTAAGTAAAATGCAGACCTTTGCTCTATTCACAAATATACCAATGTGACACCAAGGTAAGTAAACCCACTTCTTTTAGTCTCCATATCCTCATATGAAAGATGAAGGGTCAAATAATATGATCTTGACCAAACTGCCTTGAAGCAATGGAATTGATTTCCCTAGCCTGAATTGTAAGGTTCCTTCCATGTCTGAAATTCTATGACTTGAATAACATTGAGTAAAAAAAGAATAAAGCAAAAGAAAGGAAAAGAGAGAGTTGATACTTACTATATGAGGAAAGAAAAAATTAGTATATGTTTTCTAAGTCTTGGATCTCTACACTAACCTGAGAATAAAATAAAGGCAAAATATCATGACCTCAATATAGCACTTTTTTCTTGGTTTTTATTGCTGTGAATACTTTATACCTTCCCTCATTACCCAACTTCCAGAGAACAGTGATCTCCATAATTGCTTAAAAAATGAAAAGTTCAAGCAAATAACTCTTCATCTTCATAATAACTATGAGTTTCAGTGTCTTGGAAATCATGAGTGGTTTGATAGAAATGGCCATTTGTTTTAGATTTTCAGAGATTGGTTGTTGTATTTCTTGTTTTTAGGTTGTCTGTCTTAGAAAAATATGTCAAAAAACTTGCATAAGTACTAATTAAATTAAATCCTATCTGCAAAGACCCCAGTTTTGTACGGAATAGTCAAAAGATTTTACAGGAAAATGATAAAAAACAAAGTGAATAGGGATAACTTAACAGTAACCATAGAACAAAATATTTCTGAGTTCTATAAAGGGTTATGTGATTTTTCCTTGAATAAACAAATGATTCTGGAAAGGTTCTTAAGTAATTTCGAGGGAAAGCCAGGAGAGCTTATGAAAGCCCACATGACAAGCAAGATCACTTTTGAAAAAAGTTTGTCAATCTAATGAGCACTTAATTAAAGTCAACAGAGTCTCTAAGTCTCCAAGTAATTTTCTAAAAGAGCTTTTGGGAAAGGGGAAGCTTTTTCCATGCTTTCCCTGTTTTCACTCATGCTCTTAGTTTCTCTGATAAAAATGGCAAGCATTAAAAATATTATCTTTGGGTTTAATTTGTCTTAATTTTTCTATCTCATACCTAAGTCCTTGTTTAGACCCTTACTTATTTTCCAATGTTATATGATATCACTATGATTGTTCAAGGGAAAAAAATAGGAATAGGATTTTTTGACTTGATTGGGATATGAAAAGTATAGCATTCAAGCATACAAAAATCTATATATATATATCCTTACTCCAACTTTCCCCAACACCCTTCCCCAACCTTCTATTTTATTTTATTTTATTTTCCTTACTGCTAATTAGCTTATTTATGCCTCACATTCCCTTCCTTCACCTTTTGCTTATTTGCATTGAATAAAAACTTCTGAAAAGGAGCTAGTCAGAGTATGTTCAAACAAAAACAAACAAAATCTTATGTGCATGAAGAAAAGAAGTTTCATTTTTCTATTTTAAAAGTTAATGTTATTTTAAATATGTATAAATCTCTTCACACAAAGTTGTTTTTTTTGTTTTGTTTTTTTAGATTTTTGCAAGGCAAATGGGGTTAAGTGGCTTGCCCAAGGCCACACAGCTAGGTAATTATTAAGTGTTTGAGAACGGATTTGAACCCAGGTACTCCTGACTCCAGGGCCAGTGCTGTATCCACTGCGCCACCTAGCCACCCCATACAAAAATGAGAAACTATTTAAAAACTATCCTTTGAATATATTATATTGTATTTCATTACTTTGTATATTTATATAACCATACATATTTCGTCCAGACCTAGGATTTCATTGTTTTCCCTTATAAGCTCAAAGAAGTTTTTAGGACTTCAAAAATTAAGAGACTTGCTCAGAATCAAACAGTAAATATCAAAATCTTCTTTACTGCAAGGCTGAAGAAATGACATATTGGTGTTCTAACCTCTTCCTTTCTCTTATTAGTTCAATAAACAGTAGTTCCCTAATAGTATAGAATGTTAATCAAAATGGTTCAATAGAGGTCTTACTATTGAAAGACAACATAGAAAGTAGCAAATGCTAGAACTAGAAAACCTGTTGACAACTTCTAAGGCAAAGACTGGAAGCTCATCGATGATTAATAAATGCGGTTGAATATTGATGAATGCATTAAAGTACCATTCAACAGACCTATAATAGGTAGAAGGTTGATACTAAAGGGAGACATCACTCTGCAGTTATTGTTGTTTATAAAGCCCAAGGGCCAGGAAAACTAATAGGTTAAATGCCCTCTCCATACCTGAAAGTTTTAACTCTTATGTTATCTAAAAACAGTAAAAAAGAGAAAAAAATCCTCTGGGGAGGTCAAAGGTTTTTGGAATGAAGAAAATTATCCCTATCTATTGAATGACTTGCCTAAATTGTATATGTTGGGTGAGGACTTGTATTAGATCAGACTATTCTTTCATATTCTCTATATACCCTTTCATCAGGAATCAGAATGGAGGGTAAATTTTGAATATAAGAATAAGGTCAAAAAGCAATTATACAATGACATATTTTCCTGGTTTTGTTTCCAATTGAGGTCTCTGTTATTTAGTTAATACCTGGGGATTTTAAGTCACCTCCTTCCTTTGAATATTATCAGGTTTCCATGAACAATATAAGCACTTTGAAGATGAAAATTGTCTTATTTGTCTTTGTGGAAATGGCTATTTCTATGCAACTGGAAAAACAATCATCATGATTCAATTGTCTGACTCTGTAGGCTCTCCTAATGACTGAATGTTAACAAAGGTGATAGATGCTTGCCTATGCAACCTAGCATTAAAATCATTGAGACATAGAAAATTTACCCCCCCACACACACAAACAATATTTGTAGCTTTGTGAAGACATGACCACTGACCCAATGCATCCTGTGTATAGGCTAATGTCAGAGCAGGAAGGAAGAAAGGTGAACTAAAAAACCATAGACAATTCTCTGTCTATTAGTAAGTTGAGCCTAAGTATGAAATTTTTTCTTGCTCAGAGAGGAAATTACTTCAGAAGGATAAATTTGGAGGTTTCTTTAGAACACATTTTATTACAGTAGAGATATCTATTCATACCACTTACAATTGCTTTGTTCTTAAAACAAAATCTGTAATTACTTTTAATTTGAAAATAAATTTTCCTTCTTGAAAGGAAATACTTAACCTTAGTTATGTGGGAAAGCTAAGTTACATAAAAACTGGCCACATACATATTTAACATAGCAGGCATAAAAATACTAATTAAGATAAAACATTATACCACAGTACCTACAATAAACACAATTAATAAACTAATCAGAAATATGAGCACCTTCAGAAAATTATGACATGCATCATATAATCTCATATATTTACACAAAAAAAACAGGAATGCTGGAATGGATTTTGTTTAATGACATAGTTAATTTTGGGTAGCTCTGGGAACTTTTTGCTTTTGAAAAAAGTAAGCATCCTATATAAAATAAAATGTTCATTTAAAGATGATATTAATTTTAGAAAGCTTTTGCAATGTATATTTTTCAAAACAATTGACAGTCTTCAGGGATATACATAAAAGCTACAGGCTACCAGGCAAAATGGAGAGAAATAAACTGTTTCTTTTCAAGTTTAATTTTGAGGGAAAGGAGACACATTCCTTGTGATAATTTTGAGACTTTAGTGATATAAAACATGATGGTCACTTAACCAGAAAGAATATTAGACTCTGCCACATGAGTACAATACTATTGATTAAGAAGTGAAAAATCTAGCCTTTTCCTGACCTATTTTCTTGGAGCCATGAGGTGAAAAATAGAAGTAGGGGATCCTACATCTCCCTCCTGAATTTTTTATTGCAGAAACATGTTAAATTTTCATATTTTGTTATGATAATGATAGAGTCATAAAATGGTAGTGCCCTCTTCTGCATTTTACATCTCAGGAAACAAAGTCACATAGAGGTGAATTACCTTGCCTGCTCAGTGGAAGAACCAGGACAAGAATATGGGTTTCTGCTCTTAGTCATGGATTCCCATCATGGATCACAGTTATTTATGCTTAATATATTCTAAGTAAGTTGTTGAAGCTTTTTTTATCATTAGTTTCTTTAAACATAAAATGAAGGTGATAATAGAAACTCATGTACAGATTTGCTGTGAGGGGAACAAATAATATAACATGGAAAACATTTTGTTAAACTGAAAATCCTATTTAAATAATCTATTACCAACAATTACACCACTATTATTACTACTACTACCACTACAACTACTACTACCACTATGACTACTACTACCACTACCACTACTACTACTACTACCACCACCACCATCACCACCACCACCACTGCTGCCACTATTAATTAATAGCGCTACTACCAGTACTACCACTACCACTATTATTACCCATTATTATGACAATAGTTTGAAATTTCATAGCTTTACAATTTCACTATACAAGTTATAGCTTATTAAAATGCCTGTTATACCAATATATTGTTTCCAGAGTTTATAGTATTCAGCAATATGCTTGGCAAAATGTGTTCCTTATTCATCCTGATAAAAACCTATGCAAAAATTCCCGTGTAGATGATTCCTTTAGACACCTAGGGAAATAGACAAATATGTGATTGTTTTAAGGTTTACAAATCAATCCAGAGGATATGGGTGGAGTCAGACTGACTTTTCTGTTTTCATTTGCCTTTAATGGTTGAGCTGGCAACAGTCTCTCTCTCTCTCTCTCTCTCTCTCTCTCTCTCTCTCTCTCTCTCTCTCTCTCCTTGTCTCTGTCTCTGTCTCTGTCTCTGTCTCTGTCTCTGTCTCTGTCTCTGTCTCTCTCTCTCTCTCTCTCTCTCTCTCTCTCTTTGTCTCTGTCTGTCTTTCTTTCTGTCTTTCTCTCATTCTCTCTTTTCTCTCTATCCCCTCCTTAATTATTCTCCATGTTATTGTGTCACCCATTTTTATGGGAATGGCTAAAATAAATGAAAAGTAACACAACTTCCTTTTTACTCACACATATCAAGAATGTTCTTTAGCATATTGTCTCCAGAGACTAATAATTATTTGTTCGTTTTTGACTTCAAGTTTTTTAAAATTCCATTTCTGATTGCCACATACTTTGACTATTCTTTTTTGCAAATCTTTTTATGTTCCATTTTGGTTATTTTCTTTTTTGTTCTATTTCTCCTTCTCCACTTCTTCCTTCTTCTCTTCTCCCTTTCCCTCTTTCTCTCCATCCCTATCCTAATCTCTTTCTCTTCTTCCTTTCCTTTGTTCTCTCTGTCTCTGTCTCTCTGTCTCTGTCTCTATCTCTGTCTCTGTCTCTCTGTCTCTCTCTCTCTGTCTCTCTCTCTCTCTCTCTGTCTCTGTCTCTGTCTCTCTGTCTCTGTCTCTCTCTCTCTCTGTCTCTCACTCTCTCTCCTCCCTTTTATTGTATAGAAGCTTAAGGGAACTTGTTTAGTTAGTTGTCTCCCATGAAAGATTTTGTTTGCCACCGTGAAAGATTTTCTCTGTGGAACAGAATTTCCTCTTTCATACTATCATTACATTATTGTTCCTCTCCTCAAGAATACCTGAGTAAAAACTCAATTTGTTATAATTAAGTCAAATCATATAAATATCAGGAGACCATTTTGATTATAGACTCTCTAGAGTTATATAAATTCTTTTCAAAGAAGCTCAAAATCATGTGAAAAGTCTCCATTCTGGGTTTTACTGCTATGTATGCTGAAATTGGTGGAGTCTTAACTAAAACTTTCAAAAAAACTCTATGGATTAAAAAATGTCCAATGAACATTTTTTATATTTCTATCATATGAAAAGAAATGGAAATAAATAGAGGGAAAATGGTATGTCCTCAATGAATTTTCCTTCAAAGGCAAGCAAAATCTTAAATCACTTAAAATAATCTTATATAAAATTTTTATGTTATCCTCCATTGGAATATAAGCTTCTTGGGACTATTACTTATTCTGTTCTTTATACTTTATTTGTCAATGTCTAACATAGAACTTGGGCACTCTGGTGTCTATTAATAAGTACTTTTAATTGATAGATTTGTTACCATGAAGCTTCTTTGAAATAAAAAAGTCAGAGAAAATAGCGGAATGATATAACTGCCATGTGGAAAAATGTGGAGCAGAAATTGTACTGTAGTGACTTTTTTCTCCTTTTCTTTTTCTCATAGTGTAAAAGAGTAAGAGGTTTTTAAACCTCTTTTATATCATGAGCTCTTTGACTATATAGTGAAGAGCCTTTCTGAGTGTAATATTTTAAGTGAATAGAAAACATGTGACTTCAAGGGGCATCAATTTTATTGAAATAGTTATAAAAAAACTTAAGTTCATAGAACTCAAATTAAATAAAAACCCAGAAAACCCTGGTATATGTGAAATAATTTATAAATTGCCCTTTTAAGAAGTTAAAGGTGGAAAAAAGTTGTCAGAGACATATTTTTACTTGAGGATGATAGGTCTGATATTGTTTCCTTATAGGTACATGTGACTTAGCAATGAAGAAACTTCATTGAAATGTACCTCTAAAACACAAAGCAGACTAAACTCTATTAAGGTAATTATGAGTACATGTACCCTATTCCCTTCTTAGAAGCCAGTCTTAAAATCAAGGATTGATTTTTATCTCCCTCTTCACTGCCTGGTCTCTGATCTGCTATTGACAACCTGAGGTTCTGTATAAAATTGCCAACTATTTTCTCTCCTCCCCCCCAGAAACAAAGTTTGTTTTTTGTTTATTTGCTTGTTTTAAATGCCTTTTTTTGGTGTTTGTTTTGTTTTTTAAATAGTGTTTTCATGTCTTCAGTCCAGTTTCTTCTTCTGCCCTTTACACATTTGAGCCATTTTTTAAGGCAGCACACTTTATTTAATACCTAATCCTTCCTCTTCTCCTTGAGAAAAGAACCCACTTAGTTTTCTTTTGGAAAATATCTGGATGATTTACTAATTCACCCCAAAGGAACAATGATCAATAATAGGGAGTGATAATAGAATAAAATTCATTCCTTCTCATCAACATTTGCTTTTTGAAATCTATATCTTTTAATATATCTTTATCCAGTTCAGATGCCACTTCTCCCTGTGGATATGAACTTTCCCTACTTCAAAGATCCATAGCACTTTAATTGAGGCTTTTTTTTAGGTTTTTTGCAAGGCTATGGTATTAAGTGGCTCGCCCAAGGCCACACAGCTATGTAATTATTAAGTGTCTGAGACCGGATTTGAACTCAGGTACTCCTGACTCCAGGGCCAGTGCTTTATCCACTGCACCACCTAGCCACCCCGAGGCTGTTTTATGATCTTTTTATCTTCAGAGAATATATTGGTAGCTGATACGAGTTTAGTTCAACATGGGAAAAGGGGAAGGATTTCCTTCCTCCCCTCTCCTTTACCTCAGATCACCAAAACCCATGCAGGTGCTATCTAGAGAACTTGTCAGAACACATGCTAGGTAGTGCACATAAATGCCCCACTTTCCATTGCTTCCATTCAGTAAACACTTGAGAGATAATCTCCAGGAGAGCATCCTGCTATAACCAAAGGTTATCAGATGGACTCAGAGGAGACAAGAGAGCAGAGTGAAGCTAGTAGAGCTAGGGATAAAAAGTGAAACAAACTGGAAATCCATTCCCTTCCTTTAATATAAAGAAAAGCTCTGAGCGTTCAGCATTCTACTCTTCAGTTTTCCAACAAGTCTGATCCACAGATCTCACTCTGTTTGCTCGTTTCTTCATCTTTGAAAGACAACATCACATAGATTTTCCTCCAACACTTGAATTTCTTTTTACAGAAAACCTGACAATCTTGGTTTATATCAGGATACTCTCAGGGGAATTTTCCAGCCTCATTTTGAGTATTGTCTTCTGAATTAGATTGTAAGTTTCTTTAAAATTCAGGGATTGTCTTTCTCTTTCTTAATTGTCTTCCCAGCACTTCCCACAGGGTCTGGTACATAGGAAGTTACAATTCAATGTTTATTGAATTGAAATAAACCAATGCAATATAATCTGAGCAAAACATTTTGAAAATCCCTACTAAACTCTTTCTTCAAGATTTACTCTACAAGATATCTAATATGGAACATGTATCCAGTGAAAGTTGTTAAGGTCCTAGGTAAGCGGTGTTGGCCAAGATGTCCTAGAGAAGGAATCAGTGGCAATCAACACTAGTAACCTAACTTCACACCCTTGTTAATTTTGCCTAAATCTTATCAGATAAAGGAAACCAGGGAGTTCCTAATTTACATTATCTACTTAATATATATATATATATATATATATATATATATATATATATATATGTCACCTATGTCCATACACATACTTAATTTCTATATAATCTAACTAATATATTGGTAGATTAAGCATTCTTTTATCTGATGGAATCAAAAAAGCACAAGGAAGATACTTTTCCCCAAGCATCACTGCCATCCAGATAAAGTCTAACTCTTATACTTAATATCTGGGTGACTGAGAATGAATCATTTAGCATCCTTGAGTCTCAGTTTCCTCATCTATAAAATAAGGCAGTTTGGACAAGGTGTCTTAACATCCACATACCCCTTCTCTATTACAAACCATGGGACATACTGCCTGGGATTTTTTTGGGATAATATTACCCTTACTAGTTTATTTTTAATTAAATTTTCCATGGGAAAGGTAATTTGGTAAGCAAATAGCAGTTAAGCTAAATTTTGTGATCATATCTCTTTCCTGTAGGTTAGAGTTAGCTTGAGGGAACTGGGAACTTTTCGAGGGAGTATAGGGGAGAGAACAAGAGAGAATGGCTGAATACTGAAGGTCTTTGTACAAGGCTAGGAGTTGAAAAGATTTTTGCCCACTGGTCTAGAGCTGATTTTGACATAGAAACATGTTTATAAAGATATCATAGATGACATTCTCCTAGGACTTTTAAAAAGATGATTTTCTGGTCCTGAGTACCATTCTAGATTTTATTCAAAAATGAAAAAAAATTGAGAACACTTAAATTTTTTAAATAAAGCAATTGCAATTACAGGAAGTAGAAAATTCCCATTGAATGTTTAGTATTTGCTCAAACATATGTTCATCATGGAAACCATGGCAAAACAAAACCATGACTCACAAATATTAGAGTGGAAAGAGAATGGTGAATAGAGTAAAAGTACAACCTGAGCAGATCATACTGGTGGAAAAAAAATGTCTTTGTTAAGGAAAAGAATTCCTAAATGTGCTCTCCTTAAGTTGCTTTTTTGAAAAAGGACCTTCTTTCCTGGGAATCAAAAGATCTAGAACTTAACACTTTCACTCACAGTTTAAGTAACAGGAGAGGAATAAAATTTTTTTTCTGTATTGTTCAATTTTCCATCTTCAGAATGATGGTGTCAGGATTTGCCCTGTATAACTACTTTGGTTATAACAAAAGTAAAATAGACATGTGAAGCTGTTTTTAAAAATTCAGTTAAATTCAATAAACATTTATTAAATGCTTGCTATTTGACAAATAAGAAAAAGAAAGATAACATGCAAAAAGAATTGAAAAATGAAGGTTGAAGAGGATGACCTGAGGGTATGATATTTTGAGAAGCAGAAGCAATCAAAACTATTGTTAGAGAAAAAACAGTTACCTAAAAAGTTCAGATTCTACCCCTCTATAGAGGAAGGCCTTGGAAAGAATCAAAAGAAACTAGTCCCTGGAAGGTATAAGGAGAAAGAACTGGATTACATATCTATATCTATATCTATCTATCTATCTATCTATCTATCTATCTATCTATCTATCTATCTATCTATCTATGTGTGTGTATATATATACACATATATGTTTATATATGAATAAATGTATATACATAAACATTTATTATATATTTCATCTATGTCTATATATCAGTATACTTATAGATAACTTGCACATATATGCATGTAATATTTATATATAAATATATATAATTAATAAATTAATTAATAAATATTTTATCTATATTACATAATTTGAGAATGCTAACAGGAATCACACACACACACACATATATACACCCACATACATATTTCTTGTCATTCATCCTTTGTAATCAAAGAGCACCAATCACATCATGATAGCAGGGTAAAGCTACATTGTGTTTGACTGTAGCTGATTAGTCCAATATAAGAATATGAGCTCAGGAAGCTTTATCACAGGTCAAGTACATATAGTTCATTTGAATATTTGGGATATCTAATATGTGCATATCTAACATTTCCTTTGTGCTACTTTGATTTTGCTTTGCTTATAGAATACAATGCCTTCTTTGATGTGGGCATGCCATACTGGGGGCAGGGAGGGTCCTGTGCCATCATCTCCCATGTCTCACAATATTAAAGTTCTTTAGAGAGATTATGAAAGGTTACATTTTAATATGTACATACATATACACATGCATGCATATACATACATGTATATTCATGTGTACACACATGCATTTACACACATATATATTGCATGACATAGAAGGTACTAATTTGCAACAGTAGAATTAGTAGAAACTCACTTCAATAGTTCCTGTATCTATAAAATTACAGTAAATCTCTCTCTCTCTCTCACTCCCATCTATCAACATACTAACATTCACACATGTCTGTAAAGATATAATGGAATCACACTTGAGCATTCCATGGAAATTATAACAATAATGTTGAAGTAAAATCTTGGTATATACTTTTCTGTTCATGATGAAAGATATGTTATGAATTAGATTGTGAAGTGTATGCCTAATTACACAGTGAGAAATCACCCAATGATTTTCTACCTGATAGTCAACATTAAGAATTTGAATTTCTCACTCTGAAAATACTTTTCTTTTCCTATTTGTGTACTTTGTTATGAACTAAGCTTTTAAGATATAATGGAACATGGCTCCTCAAATGGAATAAGGTATAATTAAAAACCATTTCTTCACACATGTAAAACTCTATTAAAAATAACTATTTGCTAAATTCACTTCTTGATGCTCACATTCTTTTAAAATCCAATAGAGAATGGTTGTCAACTTTTAGAAAAAATGCTAAAACTGATCAGGCTGGTGACAGGTGTAGAACATAGACTACTGAAGTCAGCATGATTCCTTGGAGAGTGTGATCCTTCCCCAAAACTATGCGGGGGAAAAAGAAGGACTAGTCTTATCTTGGAGTCTACAATTGATTCACCAGCTATTTTCAAAAAATAAGTGGCTGGTAGCAGAAGCCCTGGGTACTTCAGGCAGCTTCCCCTGATGCTAGAGCTGAATTAAAGGAATAGATTGGATACATATAAATGTTTTGTCACCTTCCCAATACTAAAGAGCTCAAATTGCTGAACATTTCATTCTTTCTCTTGACTGAGAAACATGTGCTCCTTATTATAAAAGGTTTAGGGATGGCATACTGTGTAATAACTCAGATGAGTGAAAACAAATTTAAATATAAGCAATGCACTGGCTTATATTTTGCATGTTGTAAATACTCTTAGAAACAGTATGGGGCCTTATTAAGTTTGAACCTCAGGTCTTTCAACTTCCCTGAGAAAAGAGAACAAATGGTAAATGCATGAGAAAATAAGTAACTAACCTCTGTGATTTCCCACTTCAGCTCAAGCCCAGATATTTTTGTCAGTTGTTAATTACAGTCATATTTCTCTAACGCCTTTCCTTTCTTTCTTTCATTTTTTTAAAGGAGGAAATAAAAGGAAGCAAAGCATTTCAAGGAGAAAGGCTGAACCAGCTAGGATAAGTTTTTTTGTTTGTTTTTTGTTCCCCCCCCCACCCCACCCCCAGAAAGAGAGAGACCTATTTGGAAGAAGGGAATTTGTAGGACTGACTGAGAAAGAGAGAGAAAGAAATAGTATGACTCCACAGAGGTGGAATCAAGAAATGGTAACCTAGAAACAACCTTGAATCTGAGGTCAGTGGGAATAATGATATGGGGCTCTGACTCCAAGGAGAAGGAATCATGTGAAGGGAAAACCCCAAGTAACTGGCAATATGGAAAGTAATATTGAAGTGGGTCAAGGACTCATTCACAACAATTCATTCCCTATGAACAATTATTTTTAGGGCTGCTGGGATACCAAGACAAGAACAAAAGTCCCTACCCTCAAGAACCTTACATTCTACTTCTTAGACAACTAATACATAATAACAGTATCTGTCAAATAATATAGTTTTCTTGAAGGCAATGATTATTTTTGTCTTTTTTTTGTTTTCCCAAAACATTGCCTGGCAAAAGTAGTAAACTGTTGTGGATTGATGAAGTTGTATGTATAATACTTTATGTAAATCATCTCATTTTATCATAACAGACTTGTGAGACAGGTATCAACAATATTGTTACTCTCCTTTTTCTAAATAGGCCTTTCTTCATTTACATACTTAACATATTGATACATGCACTAAAAATACTGCACTACAAATAAGCAGTTATTCAGGGGCCACTAGGTAGCACAATGGATAGAGTACCAGCCCTGGAGTAAGGAGGACCTGGGTTCAAATCCAGTCTCAGACATAATAATTACCTATCTGTGGGACCTTGGGCAAATAAATCACTTAACTCCCCCCCCAAAAAAAACCAACTTAAAAAAAGCATATATTCAATGCTTTCTATGTTCTTGCCACTGTCCTAGGAAATGGAGATTAAAATAAGAAAATGAGAAAATTTCTGTCTCAGAAGAGCTTATTGTGTTTGTTATTCAGATTCAAATATTGTTTGCTCTTCATATTATCTTTATGAGAGAGTAGAAAATAAAAAATCAATGCTATTTATTATATATGCCAATAAAAATGAGAAGTAATATGACATGATGATTAGAAGGCTGACCTTAGAGTCAGGAAGACCTAGATTTAATCCTGCTGCTGACACATACTTGAGGTGACTTTGGATGAGTCATTTATTTAAATTCTCAGTTCCCCCAGACCACTCCCTAAAACTAAAACTGGTTCATCAACAATCATTTATGAAATGCTTACAATGTGCTTAACACTGTGCTAAACAGTACAATACAAAGAAAGACCAAAAGACAGTCTTCGCCCTTAAGGAGTTCACCATAGAATGAGGAAGATGACTGTATTCAGCTATGTACCTTCAGGGTATATATACAATAAAACTGGGAATTATTATTAAAGGAAAAATGCAGTGAAGGAGAATGGGAAAAACTGGCAGAAAGTAGAACTGAGTTGAGATTTGAAGAAAGCTAAGAAGTTGAGATGAGATGGAAGGGTATTCCTGAAGATCGGGACCTAGTGTCCTATGCAAAGAGTAGGAGGTGAAAAATAGAGTAAATTTAAGGCAATAACATAAAAGAAGACTGGAAAGATAAGAATGGTCATGAATAACTTTAGAGGTCAGGGGGACTCATCTGAGATTATTGAGTAGGAGGGGAAGGTAGCTAAGATGGTTGATTGATCCTGATGAATTTCTAATTCTCATTGGTAGAAGTTTTCATATCCAGTAATTCACACTCCAATTAAATCACAAAATCATAGATACTGACACATCACATGCAGGTGTGTGTATATATGTGTGCTTTCATGTAGAGACACATTGTATATGTGTGCATGTTTTCATATCTTGTGCACATGTGTGTACAAATGCAATATTCTCACATGAGCATATATACAGGTATATGCACTATGTGTCTGTGTGTCTGGCTATGAATATGTGTGTATAGATGTGTATATTTATATGTATACACACATATAGGCATACATTAAAATCAAAGCAAATAGAGGGCTTACCTAATTGAGGTCACTCATTTTTATACAGTTCAAAGAAAGTTTACCATTCCTTGATTCCACCTCTGTGGACTTATACTAATTCTTTTGCTGTCTCTTAACATGCTTATATTTATACACACATTTGTGTATCCTTGTATATGCAAACACATACACACAAGGCCTGGATCTCTTGATTCTTTTATCTTGTGCTTTTTTCTGAATTTGATAAATCTAAGAATCAGAAGTGACTTTCTAATTGTCATCTCATCAAATTTCTCCTCACTGAAACAGTATCATTGGAAGTCACAGAAGTGAATTAGTACTGTATTCATTTATATCTTATGTAAGGCCACTGAGATGTTCTTCATTTGATTTATAAAACCAAACAAGAACACCTAGCAGGTAGCCCTGTTTAGCAGAGCATCCTGAGTCCTTTTGAGACCAACACACTTAAAATGCCTGTCATAAAAATGCATACTCAAAGACAAAATATATGATGTTTGACAATATACATAGTAAAGAATAATATATTTTATACAAATTATATATGTACAAATATATGCATTGTGTGTATACATGTATATGTATGTATATGAATACACTCCTCTATTCAGTAGTTTCTTTTGCTTCTTATTGCCTCCATAATTAAAAATAAAATTCTTCATCTGGTTTTTAAAACCTTTATTTTTGCCTGGATAATTTTTAAATCATCGTAATATATCTAATCTCCATCTTATCTACTCTTTGTATTCCTCACATGGGTCACTTTAAATTGGTGGTAGTGCATAGAGGACCAGGAACATGGTCAAGGAAGAGTGAGTTCTAGTCTGGCCTTAGAATTTTGCCAGCTGTATGACCTTGGGCTAGTCACTTAACCTCTGTATTAATAGCCTACCTCTCAAGATTGTTGTGATGATCAAAAGGGATCATATTAAAGAACTTAGCACATGTGAGCATCTAGTAAGCATCATATTAATGTTAAATATTGTTGTTGTTGTTGTTGTTATCTCCTAACCCTAGAAATTTTCATTGGATGGTCCAAATTCCTGGAATATTCCTTTCCCCTTCCCCCCTCTACTTTCTTTTTTTTTAATTAATTTTTTTATTCTCATTTTGTACAAATGTTTTTTTACATTAATAAAATATTCTTGTTTACAAATAAACAAAATACCCCTCCTCCTCCATGAATATAGATAGACTTGCTTGGGTGAAAAAAAAGTAAAGGAGAGAGAAAAAAATTAAAATAAAAAAATAATAGTAATAATTGTAGGTATGGCCAGGTGGTGCAATGGACGAAGCACCAGCCCTGGAGCTGCGAGCACCCGAGTCCACATCCAGCCTCGTAAACCCAACAATCACCCAGCTGTGTGACATGCAAGCCACCCAATCCCCACTGCCCTGAAAAAAAACAAAAAAAAAAAGAAGAAAAAGACCCAAAATAAAATAAAATAGTAATAATAATAGTAGGGGTGGCTGGGTGGCAGACAGAGCATTGGCCCTTGAGCCAGGAGCACCTGGGTCCAAATCCAGCCCCAGACACCCAAAGATCACCCCGCTATGTGGCCCCAGGCAGGCCACCCAGCCCCACTTGCCCTGCACCCTCCCCCAAATAATAACAAAAAATGTGCTTGAGTCTTTGTTCCAACACCAACAACTCTGTCACGGATGGATCACATTCTTTATGATAAGTCCATCACAAAAGTTACTTCCATATTTTTCCAATGTTGCCATTGCTGATCGCAACTCCCTCCTTTCTTATTTCTCCACTACCATGTACTCTATTTTCTCTCTCCTTTCACTCTGACTCTGCTGTAGGGTCGTTGACTGGCTCAGCATACAGATTCCTGTTCCTGGGGCCAAGAAGCCCAGAGCCCCCATACCACCCCTTAAGCCCAGCATCTACCTGGCCCCATGGTCCTGGGCATGCCTTCCAATCTCAGCCCCTTGCAAGAAGTAAGAAAGAAAATGTGTTATATCTGACCAGTCTCCCCCCATGGTCCATCCTCTCCTCCTTTATCCCCCTCTACTTTCAAATTTGAGCTAAAATCCTTCTTCATGTAATCTCTTTTCCCAGACTTACTTAATGTTTGTTAATATATATTAATATAGTTAATTAATTATTTAATTAATGTTAGTTAATATATTAATATAGTTGTTAGTTATTATATTGTTTCATATATATGAATGTATGTATATATTCATTTTGTTTGCATATAACAGTTTGCAAATTTTCACCCTTTTCAATTTCTAGTTCCTTTAGGACAGGGACTATTTTGTGGTCTTTCTTTGTATCCTCAGTTTGTTAACTTTACTCCAAATTTCCCCTTTCCAGTCATCTAAGTCATCAAACAGACTCCCATTTCTGCAGTCTTATTTTGTTTCAAAGAGAACATTTTGACTTGGTTTCTATGATGCTCTGGAATCACAGTGTTCTGTTCGGGGATGGAAAGTTTCATGTAGCCAGGTCCAAAGGTCAAATGCAGAGAAAACTGGGCCCCATCAGGTCTTGGCTTTTGTTGCTCATGTCATTCACCTGTGATTTGAAAGTGCCCTTTGTCTCTTGGCTCAGATTGAAATCCTAGCTCTCACTGCTTTAGGATTTCCTTAATCCTTCCACAGTAGTTAAAGACTTTCCCTAGTCTCACTTTGTTTGTTGAGGCTGGCACAGGAGTGATGCAAAGTAGGATTAACTGCTTCCATCAGCAGCTCCAAGAGAAAGCTTTGTGGTGGTAAGAATCGCATTTGGTTGTCCTTCATAAGGACCTTTCTCCCAGCTGTTTCCATGTAAATGTATGTCTCTAGCTCCAAACTATCAGGAAACAGGTGTCTTTCTATTAATAGCTAGGATGTATCAAAGGAAGGAGAAGGTGCTGCAGTACATGAAAATCAGGTGGTCTGTGGTTGAATACTTTATACACAATAACTAATCACTCAAAGCTTATATCTATTTATAATGAGGACTATAATTACAAGCCAGGTGGCTGTGGTGAAGAGATTGTGGGTTTCTAACAGGTTACTTGACTCAACATTACAGTTTTGTAGGAAGCATGATCACCTGCGGGACAGGGGCAGTAGGATCCATGTATGCATGTATAATAAAATGTCTATATACTTATACTGCCTCATTCTCCTTTAAGAAATCTGAATTGCTTCTTATAATTCCATGGACTTCAAAAAACTATTTGCTAAATATGTTCTTTCTATACTAAAAAGCCATAAATAGGAAATTTGTACTGGACCACTTGTGATTTGAATCTACAGAATTTTGATTTTTTTTTTCTGTACTTTCCTTTGCTATCATAGGTTCAAAATTGTTATGGGTATGGGCTGAACATCATTGACTATATTCTTTTGAAGTTCTATCTCAAAAATATCTTCCAATGCCAGCTGTCAATCTGTAACTACATATTTCTTACCTCTCTCCCTGCAAATTTCTACTATGATAAATGCCTTGAAGCATGAGCAACAGAATTGACTGAAATTTCCTAACACAAAAAGATAAATTAGACCTTACAGAAATCACTAAACCCTGATAGGGATGAGATCTATAATTGGATTATGATTGTAGAAGGGTATACTTTATACAAAAATAAAAGGTCAGGTAAAGGGGAAAGAAGAGTTTTAAACTGTATATTATAGTAAGACAGGCATGTGGGAAAATCCAGAAGCTGGGTGGTTTGTTTGTTTTGATTTGGTTGATTGGGAAGGGTGGAGAAAAATGGTGAAAAGCATTTGGATGAAACAATGAAAATAGTAATATCAGAAATATTACTGTTAATATGTACTACAAACCATTTGGACAGAAAGAAGAGATAGACGAAGAATTTAAAAAGTGGATCAAAAGTGGCACAGAGACATAATTATTATTGACAGGGAATATCAATTATTAATTGGCATATCTCTTTGGAAAGCTGAACAGATAATAATTTCCTTATTTATCTTAATATCATCCTATGCATTCATTGATCCTTCTCTTTTTTCTAACATAAAAATGGAGATTTTCTTTCTTTTTTTGCTTTAGGTTTACTTAATAGATTTTATTCTTTTGGGGGGGAGAGATAGGCTAAAGTGGCAATCCACAGACAAAAATTCTTTTGGAAGTCATTCTAAAAGGGATTGGAAAATCTCAAAAATGATATTCTGAAGTTCCAAAGGGGAAAATGATCCCAGAGAAGTAAATAGAGATGTGGACTAAAAAGAATGATGTGTAGTAGAAAAGGGACAAAATGACTGAAGCCATGGTGATAGGATTTAGAAGATATTTTGTCAGGGGTGGGTGGGTGGGGGTAGCATGTCTAGGATGAATAGAGCTGTTAATGCTAAATTCCTAATTTCCCAGGAGGTTTTGCAATAGGACTAGATTCCAAGTGAAGAAAATTGCCAAGGGATGTAAATCATCCGCAAGATCCATGTAGGGCAGGTAGGTGGTGTAGTGAATAGAGATCTGGGTCTGGAGTCAAGAATACCTAAATTCAAATCTGTCCTCAGTTATTCATTATCTCTTCCACCCTATGCAAGTTATTTAACCCATTTACCTCAATTTACTTACTTGTGAAATGGAAATAATAATAGACCTACCCTCCAGTGTTCTTTTGATGATCAAATGAGAATATTTGTGAAGTCCCTAGCATATAGTAGATCCTCTTTAAAAATTAGCTATTATTAATACTTTTATTTTATTATCCTCACCTTTTTTGAATAATAGCTATACCTTCCTTGCATGGAGTTCTTCACTTTAAACTATGAGCAACAGTATTTTTGCTTTACTTAACCACATGTGATTTTATAACAGCTATATTCTCAAAAGACTACAAGAGAACTGATATTTCAGGTAAAATATCTAAAGTCATTCTCAAAGACTGAAACTTTGGGGCCAAGAGACCAAGACAAACATCCTCAACTCTCTTTGATTGTCATTATACTTAGTCTTGGGTTTCCCCCTAAAATGCCCTAGTGTGCTGGATTATCTTTCTCTAGAAAGGATCCCAGAACAGTTAGTATTAGAGTTATCTGAAAGTGTAACACTTATTGAATGCTTAGTAAGAATTAGTGATCCAAAAGGAGAGAGCCATATGTCTTGTTCACCCCAACATGGTTTCTGTCTGAAAGGAATGCATCAGGAGTTCATTCAATCATTCTTGGGTTTCATTAATACATAGGATAATCTGAATCATACAGGCATATTTTATTTAAAACAAAGTCAAAGGCCAGAAACTCAGGAATTTTCAGAAATCAGTGATCTGTATTCAGATTTTTTATTCTATTCCAAAGTCATGTCCTTTCAAATGCAACATAAAACATAGTCTGTACATTTCATGTATTATCCTATTTAATGCTTTTGAAAAAAAATAAAATACACATATATTCAAATATATGCACATATGAAAAAATCTCTGACATAAAATCAAGTGACCTTATAAAAGGAAAATACTCAATTAATATTGTTTTACCCTGATTTGATTTGAAATTATATCAGTATATGTTCTTCCTCAGGCAGAGTACATGTTTAAGTCTTGGATATCTGACCTTTGGTTTTCCTAACTTTGTTTGCCAGTAGCCAATCATTCAATGGACTTTAAATGTATTTTTCTTATGGTTATTAAAGTCAGTACTTTATGGCAGTACTTAGATTTACATGGACCACTTTTGTCAGCAGTCATACAGTCTAATAAATCTCTGACAGATGACTATGGAACATTCTAGAGTTTCATGCAGACTGCTTCTAGCAACCTGCCTGCCAGTGAGTTGACATTCTCAGATAGTTTGGTGGTTTATTCATAGTGATACCAATTATAATGTTGATTAATAAAATAAGACTCAGATTAAAGATGAACAACTAGCTTAAATAATGTCAGTATCACAATAAACTTCAGGTTTTTCTAACATTCTCTGAAGTTGAAAATTATAATAATTTAGTGACTTGGTAGTTACATTCTTTTGGATACATTAATTAAAACATTCATTCATCCCTCCACTAATAATTTTTTGTTTATTAATTCAGTAAGATTTTATTCATCATTGTTTCATTTGTCCTTCATTTTTTCATGTATTCGTTTATTCATCACATGTTAATTCTTTATTTTATTCAATTCTGGGGGAAAAGAGGAGAGCCTTGAAGGAGGAGATCTGGATTTAAATTCCATATTTATTATTTATATGGAAATTAAAAAAGTCCTTTTAGTTCTCTGTTTCACATCAGTAAAATGAAAATTATACTTGTCCAACATAACTTATAGAATTATTGTGTAGAAAAGATTTGAAAATGAGAAAATAGTTAATAATTGTTATTGGTTTTGTTTTACCTTCATTCTCAAAGAGGACCATGCCATTAGGAATGTGATGCCAATGCATTCAAGCAAATTGGATGTAAATGAGAGAGAACTAATGCAAAGTCACCAGCCTCATTTTTTCCTTTGTTGTCATGTGGGTCCAGTGGTCAGATGGGGGGGATGGCCCTTGAAGTAGTGGACCTTGACCTTTTTAAGTTAGGGTCTTTAACAACTCTCAGTTTGACTGAAGAAATACTCATTTGGTCATTAAGGCTCAGTAGGAAAGAATTAAGGCAGAGAATGGTTTCTTTAATCATGGGTCCAACTTAACAGTTTTTGTTGGATGCTACAGCCCAGAAGAGCAAAAAGTTTGGACAACTCCCCCAAAAGATAATTCAGTCTTAGCCAATCTGGACCCAAGCAATGATCTAACTGTGCAAAAGTGGGGCAGCTCCTGCTACAAAAATTTAAATTAATACATAATATTTTGAAATATCCATATAAATGTTAACATTACATTAACTTCAGGAGCAGTGAAGCATGGAAATGATATACATACATATATACATATATATACATACATACATATATACATATATATATACATATACATATATATATATGGAGAGAGAGAGAGAGAGAAATGATCAATTGCAGAAGTTTTTGTAGAAGTCTCAATGTAAGGACTTAACATTTACTACCTGTAGTAGGATTCCTCAGAATGAATGATAGAGCTGCAAGTTTCTTAGGTTCAATCATAGTTTTCTAGATGAGTCACTAGGAAACAGACTTGGACGGTGAATTAGGGAACTTCAGGTCTAGTTCCATGTCTGCCCCCTACTTATCTGATTTTGGATAAGGTGCTTAATCCTAATATTCCTCATCTGTAAAAAGAATACATTTGTCTTTCTGTAGTCTCTTCTTGGTTGATTTTCAAAATAACAATTTAAAGATTGTTTTGGTGCTGATGCATTTCCTCTTGAAATTGATAGCTTAGGTCCCTCAGCTCACAATTGGTCACCTTTATCTACGTAGCTTTAAACTTTTAAAAATGTTTTGCCATTCATCTCTCATTTGACTTTCACTTTCAATAACCTGCAAGATAATATCCTTGTTTTAAATTTGGGGAAACTGAGACTGAGATTAAGTGTATTAAGTATAAGTCCAAGTTCTCAACACAAACCAGATGAAAAGAGCAAGACTGAAATGTGGGTCCCCTGACTTCCTGCACCAATTTTCTGTTCTCAGGACACCATGAACTTGTTTCTCTTTTTTTTTGTAAATAGAATATCAGTCATATTTTTATTTTATTGTTTATATATAATTATTGTGTAATATTATAGATTATTAATGTACAATAGCATATCAAAATATTTGCTCTCTTCCTGTCCCTATGCCAAACAAAGGTGAAATAAAGAAAGGCAATATTTAGTTATTACCCTATAAAAAATCACTATCTAAATCAGTAGACAATATGCAAATGACTAAGTACAAACAAGAGATATGTATGCCATCTTGAAGGTAATCCTAGAGAAAAGGTATTAATATTAAAGATGCCCAGGAATATCTTGCAAAGGTAAGAGGCCTGTAGAAAATCAAGGGGGAGGCAAGGAACTAGAGAATTCTAGGCAAGTGGTACAATAGTGAAAATACATAAAGTCAAGAGATGGTGTCTTGTGAAAGCAAAAGCAAGACCAGGGCTGTTGGATCACAGAATATGTGAAGGTCAGTGAAGAATAAAAATGTCTGGAAAGGTAGGAAGGGGCCAGGTTCCAGAGAGCTTTAAAAGGGCATGGCCTGGGGGCAGCTAGGTGGTGTAGTGGGTAGAGCATTGTCCCTGGAGTCAGTAGGACCTGAGTTCAAATTTGGTCTCAGACACTTAATAATTACCTAGCTATGTGACCTTGGGCAAGTCACTTAATTCTACTCCCTTGGAAAATAAAACAACCCCCCCTCAAAAAAAAGGCATGTCCTACCCTAGCATCTGAAGCTTGAACTACTGATAAGTTTAGGCCAAACCTTGAGATATTTCATTCTTTTCATACTTCTTACCATTTAAAGAATACATAGACTACTGAGATTATTTTCTACTAAAACAGTTCATTTGTCATTTGCCACATAGTGATTTGAATGGTGTCTTCCCCATTAGGACATGATCTTCTGATAGCAAAGGCTATGGTTTTGCCTTTCTGTGAATCTATAGTACTAAACAAAATCCCTGGAATATAATAAACAATTAATAAATATTTGTTACTCTGAGAGTAACAGACATAATGGGTAGAAAAGTACCATGTAGCACTATACTTTTTTATAAATAATATTTAATTTTCCCCAATTACATGGAATTTTTTAACATTAAAAACATTTTTTTGAGTTCTAATTTCTATTCTTCCTTCTCCTCTCCTATACAGTAAGCAATCTCATATGGATTATACATGTGTCACTATACTTTTGATAAAGCTAACCCCTTTTTCAATCCCTCAAATTTCTGTCCAACTTTAAGCAAGATTCCAGGCAGGATAGCTTGCTATTAAAAAGTGGATATATAAATGTCAGCTCTTATGAACCTCATTTTTAAGGCAGCAATTGAATAGCCTCGATAATATAAAAAAACCTTAAATATGTTTGTACTGTTTGAATAATCTTTGCTTTATCCTCTTCCATTCACCAGCTCCTCATTTTATTTTCTTTGTTTGGTTGCTCTGCCAAAGATATAAATATAGCTCATAACAATGCAATGTATAAGAATCGCAATGACTATGGAAATATTTTAGAGGATTGAGCTGCGTCCAGCATTTTATTGAACTTCAAGCACAAACAAATTCTACTTTCCTGAGGCTTCTGATTCAGTATGTACAGTGACAGATAATATCTTTCAATCATTTACGCTTAGCTGCATTTTAGCGATTATCTCTGTACCTTCTTGTGCCGGTAACCAACCCCTTGCAGGGTCCCCGTGAGAGTTGACATAACACAGTAAAAGATCCAGAGGATCTATAGTCAATTGCTGCTATATCCCCCCCCCCTTAAAATAAGGTTTTCTAGATTTTGTAAATGCTTTAGGCATCTTTTTCTTCCTTCTTAGCCTTATCTCAAGACCAGGTTATGAACAAAGAAGAGTAGGCATGCTTTCTAAGATGAGTTTATAAGTGAATCGGACATGTAGTTCAAGTGGTCTCTTAGAAAAGGAGGGAAAAAAAGGAAAAAACCTATTCTTATTTCTATGCCTCTAATATTAAAGCAGAGTCTAAGTTCTTAATGTGCATTGAAGGAAACAGAGTTGGGAAAGTTATGAAGCATAGAGGAATTTAGCCCAAGAATCTGGATTCCAGTTTGTGGTGGATATTCCTGGGACTTGATCATTGTGGCCACTGTCATCCTGTGGTCAGTAAAAGCACAAGCTGGGTGGAAGGGGAGAGGAAGAATACCTATTATGCTATAGAACTGACCATCCTAAAGCTTTAGGAATGTCATTTCTCAGGTCTTTTGTAGTGGCATTTTGTATTGAGAGAAGAGGTGATGGCACTTTGATCATTATAGGTCTGCATACATGGAACGTTTTCTGTATTTTCTTTTTTAATTTTCTTGCTTCAAACCTTCTTCTAGACTAATGGTGATGTTCCAGATGTGTTTTCTCACATGTAATACTCATGTACTACATTAGCCCGAACCCATTAGTTTCCATAGACTTCATTTCACTTCTGTGTCTGAGGAAATCTTCCAGTCAAATGGGCTTGCTTCACTGATATTTCATTAATTTTTTTTTAGCCACTGGTAATAATAATAGTTCTTGAAAGACATTATAGATATTATAGAATTACAGAATTTTAAAAGATAAAGATAAACATTCCATATCACAAGGTTCTATGTCTTTTTTAGTCTTGCTTAGGGGTAAATGTTTAATTAGCAGCTGTGTGATAGCTAGACCTATGTTCTAGGACCAAGGACACCTTGACTCTTCAGCTTTCTAACAAGGTTCAATTAGAACCTAATGAAAGAATTGTATTGGTAGGTTACTACTACAAGAATTTATGGGGGTGGTTAGTTTGGCACAGTGAATAGAGCACCAGCCCTAGAGTCAGGAGTACCTGAGTTCAAATGTGACCTCAGACACTTAATAATTACCTAGCTGTGTGGTCTTGGGCAAGCCACTTAACCCCATTTGACTTTCAAAAATCTAAAGAAAAACCCCAATTTATGTAGCAATTTCTATCTCTTTGTACCCATCCTAGAGACAGTTTATAGCTCAGCAGACAGAGAACTAGACCTGAAATTTGAGATACTTGAATTCATATCTTTCCTTGGACTGTTACTAGCTGTGTGAACTTGGGCAAGTCACTTAATTTCTGACTACCTTAGTTTCTTCATCTGTAAAATGGGGGTTGTGATAATGCCTAACTCCCAGGGATGTCATGCTATATAATATTTGTAAAACACTTAGCACATTACCTATTACATAGGAAGTACTTAAATAATCCTTTCTTTCTCTTCTTTCATTCCACCCCTTTTCTTCCCTCCCTCTATTTTTCCTTTTTTCCTCTCCCTCCCTCCCTCCCTCCCTCCCTTCCTTCCTTCCTTCCTTCCTTCCTTCCTTCCTTCCTTCCTTCCTTCCTTCCTAGTCCATGCTTCAAGACAGCTAGAAGACAGGAAGGAAAGGAAGACAGTTGTCCATGTGATGATTTGATCAGACTATTAGTTAATCAACAAATCTTTATTAAGCAGTTACTCTGTGTCAGACACTATGTTACAAACTCAGGATTCAGAAAAAGGCAAAAAGGAAAAAAGAAAAACCTACCTTTATTGAGTTTACTTTCTAAATGGAATAATGACATGTAATTAAATAGCTAAAGAAAGATCCATATAGAGTATATGGAAGCCGACCTTTAAGAGACCAACTCCCGCTTCTCTAGAGATGTTTTTGGGCAGGTTCATGGCATTGACAGAGTAAAAAGAGAACTAGGACCTTAATTAAAGAAACATGGCCACATATAAAATCTGGGTTACCTCTTTGTCAGTTCAAGAAATTTTTCACTGAGAGTATTCACTCTTCCAGTCTACCATGGAATAACTAAAATGGAATGAATAATCACAGGATGATGGAACAGGAATGAGTTGGCACAGGAGACTGGGTGGGCATGAATTATTTGCCTGCAAAAGAAAAATAATTATTATTCTCTTCACTACTAGAACACTTCCCTCATTGCCAGTATTGTCTTGGAAGGAACATTGCTCAGACCCAAAGGATGAATGTTGGAAGCCCTTCCCATCTCATCAGAAGCTCAGAGAACAGTTTTCATACTAAGATCTGGTTTAACCTTGCCTAACTGCATCATAACAGAATATCCCATATAGGTATCTGTGCCATCTAATCAAATATAATTGTGCTATAATTAGCAAACATAATAAGAAAGGAGGCTGTTCTGAATGATGAAGGGCAGTTATAAACAGCCCAATGGTAAACCCTTTCTGAGGGTCCCTTCAAGTCCACAATCTAATGCTTAATGACATTATAGATATGCCTCACCATTACAATAAAATGCTAATTTGAAAAGATAACTCGTTTATTTTTCTCCCCTCCTAAACTTTGCACAAACCCAGCATTCAGGCTAGGGCTCCTTCTCATTCTGGAGCCAGAAAGAACAGCAGGTAAATACAAGTGTTTGCCATTCCTTCCATGCCTCAGGCCTGCCTCCCTGTGTCAGCAAGGTGCTGGGCCTGCAGACAAAAGGCCAGATTTACATGCCTCAATTCACTGATCTGGGTGGGGGGGAGAAGGATTTGTTGATAGTCTTTAGCCCTAATCACATAATTAAATTCAAAGGAGGACATCTGAGTAAGCAGAGAATCAAATAAGGTAAACTTGTAACAGGTCAGCCCAGCTATTATCTCATCCGCCCTCTTGTGTTTCCTATTGTTGAGGTCTTGTGTACTTGTGTGTTTTTTAAGCAAATAAAGGTATTTGGGGTGTGTGCAAGGTTAATCATTTTACCTGAGTGGATTGTGCCACCACAATTATCTCATTGAAATAAGAAGGTAAACTGGTTGTTGCAGAAACAGAGAGGCTTTCATGGCAGGTAATAGAGCAGACCTAATTAGCCTTAAGTACCTGTAATCCTAGGAGATATACCTGATGATAAAGGCTAAGGGAAAGTCCCTCAGGTATGAGTAATAGCTCTCCAGCCAGGTTGGCTGTGTATCAGGTGTAGTGTGTCAGCTGTGCTGAATGCAGTCTATTGATCCATGAGTGGCTATACTTTTCTGCCACAAATTGAATTTAAATTGCTTACATGAGGAAGACATCTGGCTTCACCTGATTCATATTTCAAAATAATTTTCTTCAACACCAAACAGGTTGGGAATAGCCTGCTTAGTGCATCCTTTTTTTCCTCTCACTAAATAAATACATTTGAATCCTATATCTGATTGTTCTCATTAGCTCTCTAAAAGAGTTTTGGGTAATCATAAGCAATATTTAATATTTGGAAGTGATTGGATGTTGGAGATGGGGAAAGAGCTTTACGTAAATATGATGGCAACTATACTTCTGGGCAATATAACCCACTTTCTTGTAAATCATCACTTTTTCAGTATTAGATTTGAAAGCTAGTTGGGTTATGATATTTATTTCCAAATATGAAAGTAAACAAAAATGTTTAAAATTTTCATATCTTAAGTTGAAAGTCCTCTAGATCACCAACTGTTGTCAGAAAGGATAAAAGTAAAACTTCCAGACAGATGAAACTATACCTAGTTATTGAATCTTTCCAGAGGGAGATTCCAAAATCTTCCCATTTTAACTTATACATATATTAAGCAGCCATCAGAGTCAGAAATTCTATTTAAGAATCAGAATTTTTAAGGCTGGAAGGGAATCTTAGAAATTACCCCATCCAACCTCCTTCATTTTGTAGCTGAAGTTACTGAGACTCAGTGGAAAGGTGATTTATTTAATGTCCAAAAATCTCTTAAGAGCAGAACTGTGATTAGAAGACAGTTTTCTAGATTCCCTTTCCAGGCTACGTTTGACTATCAGCCTTTTTATATCTAACCTAAATCTGTTGTAGTGGTTTTAGTCTTTCAGAAGGTTCCTTCCAGTGGAACATTCCTTAAGCTATTTGAAATCTTTCAACATTATTCTTTGTTTTAGATTGCTGTTGTTGAGTCATTTTTCAGTCATTTCAGATCTTCTTTGGGGTTCACTTTTCAAAGATACTGAAGTGGTTTGTCATTTCCTTCCCCAACTCATTTTACAGAGGAGCAAATCAAAACAGTCTAGGTTAGATGACTTGACCAGGTTTACACAGTAAATGTCTAAGATAAGATTTTATTTGAGGAAGGAGTTTCTTTAATCCAGGCCTGACATTTTTTCCATTGCAGCTTTTAGTTACCCCTTTAGATTTAAAGGAACTAACAGAGCTTTGGGAAAGTGAAAACATAAGGAAATTAATTATTATTACTATGCTTTAATTATTTGACATTAAGGAAAATAATATAACCTGTATATTTTTGATGTTGTCCAAAGGTTCTTTCCTGACTCTATAGAAGTCCAAACTTTTTTCCAAATACTTTTACTCAATTCCTAAAACTAAATCATTTTATTTACCAATGTAGTAGTTCATCAAACACTAAAGAGAAAAGAATAAAAGAAGGTCAGCATCATGTTAAAGGATTTTTTAAATCTGAACTCCTCTGAATAAAAATATAAGAATTAAATAATGGTGATTATAATTATTATTATATTAATAAAATATAATATAGCTAAAAGACTTTGCAAACCTTCAAGCAGTATATAACTGTTAGCTATTATTTGATAATTATTATTTTCATAGCAAGATGCTATATTAAGATTTGTGAAGTACCTTACACTCACACTTGAGATATTATATTCCCCTTTATAGAGATGAAAAAATTAAGGTCTCAGAGATTTGAAGTGTTGTCCTTATGGATACTAAGTATCAGAAGAATTTCTTTATCCTTTTTGGATTATTTATTTTCCAATTATTTGTAGAGATATATTTTTTCTTCTTTTTTTAAATTTATTTAAGGCAATGGGGTTAAGTGACTTTCCCAAGGTCACACAGCTAGGCAATTTTTAAGTGTTTGAGATCAGATTTGAATTCAGGTCCTCCTAACTCCAGAGCAGGTGCTCTAATCATTGTGTCACCTAGCTGCCCCTAGATAATTTTCAACATTCATTTGTTTCTAGGTTTTTTGCAAGGCAAATGGGGTTAAGTGGCTTGCTCAGGGCCACACAGATAGGCAATCATTAAGTGTTGGAGGCCATATTTGAACTCAGGTACTCCTGAATGCAGGGTTAGTGCTCTATCCACTGGGCCACCGAGCCACCACACAACATTCATTTTTGAGACTTTTTTCTGTTTTTTCCTCCCTAACATATATTATTAGATAATATATAGCTATATTATAGATATTTTGGATAATATATAATAATTATATATGTACAATCATTTTACATATATTTCTGTTTTGGTCACATCACGAAAGAAGAATTAGAACAAAAAGGAAAAGAACTATGAGAAGGGAAAAAAAGAAAAGCAAAAAAAACAAAATTAAAAAGTGAAGATAGTTGCTTTTTTTCTGCATTCAGCTTCTGTAGGTTTTTCCTCTGAATATAGATGGCATTTTCCATTACAGGATGAGATGAGTTAAGTCCATCAAAGTTGATCATCACACAATGTTCCTGTAAAAGTGTGTGATGTTCTCCTAGTTTTGCTAACTTCACTCAACATCAGTTCAGTTTCCATGTTTTTCTATAATCTGTCTCCTCATAATTTCTTCTAGAAAGTAATCTTCCATTACATTCCTGTGCAACTATTTTTTCAGCCATTTCCAAATTGATGGACATCCTCTCAATTTCCAATTCTTTGCTAGGAGCTTCTATGAATATTTTTGTAGGTGTAGGGTTTCCCCCCCTTTGGGGATCTCTTCGGGATACAAACTTAGTATTACTATTGTTAAGTCAAAAGGTATGCATGATTTTATTGCCCTTTGGGAATAGTCCCAATTTGCTCTCTATAATGATTGGATTAACTCACAACTCTACCACCAATGCATTAGAGTCTCAGTTATCCCATTTTCCTTTAGCATTTATCATATCCCTTTTCTGTAATATTAGCCAATCTAATAGGTGTAAGATGGTATCTCAGAATTATTTCAACACAACCCTCTCTGTTTCCAGCCCTCTTTATGTTCTAGCAAATGACAGATCAAATCATTCATATTACTAGCACTACCAAGTGAAAAAAGAAATCAAAGATACTTCTTAATATTGTGATTATCCTTCCAAAGCAAGGAAGGGCCTTGGGTGGAAGTTTGCCATTCCAGGAAGAGTCAAATGGATTGGATTGGTGGCTATAGAGGGTAAAAAATTGAGTGAGTTTCTCCATTGAATACTCCATTGAAAACTTTTTAAGAAGATGATCAGGTCTTCTACTGTTGGAGACAGACTACAGCCTTAGATATTGGGATAGAAGAGAAAGTCTGAACTACACAGAAATATTCCCTTAAATTTTACCTCTATTTCCTTTAGGCAGCAGGGTGTTTTCACCCAGTTGCTTAAGTCTGCCATCTTTCTTTGCCAAATATCTCACCTTTCCCTAAATTTTTTATAGCTGCATAGCTCCTGCCACCTCTTGAAACACCTTCCTTCGTTTGGGAATAGTGATCACCATTTTCCAGCTGTTAAAAACTATCCAGATAGAATTTTTATGAGGTCTAACCCACATTTTCAAACACAGCTACATTCCTTACAATCTTCCATGAAAGTTCCATAAAGAAAGTTTACATGGATATGCAAAGGCAATTTGTAGATGAGGCAATCAAAGCTATCCACAGTCATATGAAAAATTGCTCGACACCATTAGTGATTAGAGAAATGCAAATTAAAGCATCTCAGATGTACCACCTCACACCTCTCAGATTGGTCAGAAAGGAACAATGATCTAATATGTCCTTTTACAGAAAGAACAATGATCAATGTTGGAAGGGATGTGGGAAATCTGGGACACTAATGCATTGTTGGTGGAGCTGTGAACTGATCCAACCTTTCTGGAAAGCATTTTGGAATTATGCCCAAAGAGCAATAAAAATGTACATACCCTTTGATCCAGCAATACCACTACTGGGTTTATACCCTGAAGAGATCATGAAAAAGGGTAAAAATGTCACTTGTACAAAAATATTCATAGCAGGCCTGTTTGTGGTGACAAAAAAATTGGAAATCGATGGGATGTCAATCAATTGGGGAATGGCTGAACAAATTGTGTTATATGTATGTAATGGAACATTATTTTATTAGAAACCAGGAGGGATGGGGATTCAGAAATGCCTGGAAAAAACCTGCATGAACTGATGCTGAGTGAGATGAGTAGAACCAGAAGAACACTGTGCACTTTAGCAGTAGCCTGGGGGTGATGATAAATAATCATAGACAATTTGGGATATATGTGTATATATATATATATATATATATATATATATATATATATATATATATGACAGAGATTACCATCTGTATCCAGAGAAAAAATAAGAATTGTGGAGTTTAAACAAAGACCAAAGATTATTACCTTCAATTTTAAAAAAAGTTGTCATATGTACTACATAATTTTTTCTATCTCTAATATTGTATTTCTTCCTCAAGGACATGATTTTTTTCTCAACACATTCAATTTTCACCATTGCATAGCATGGAAACAATGTAAAAATTATCAGATTGCCTTCTGTATGGGGAGGGGGACGGTGGAGGGGAGGAGGGTGGGAGAAAAGTGTAAAATTCAAAACCTTACAAAAATGAGTGGTAGAAGCTATTATTGTGTGTAATTAGAAAACAAATAAAATATTTATATAATTAAAAAAAGTAAAGCTTGCAAACAAAATCATTGTATAAAAAGATATCACAGAATTAAAGAGTTAGATCTATACCTAAGGGTGATCTACCCCATTCCACTTACTTTACATATGAGAAAACTGTGACCTAAAGAGATTAAGTGACTTATCCAAAGACACAAATATTTTAAGTAGTTGAGCTATGAGCCACACCAATTCTAATTCCATATGTGATATCCTTAGCCACTATAATGCATAGATATTGAGGTGGTCTGCTTTGTATTCTTTATATCATTTAGCAAAATCATTAAATTCTTCACTTCATAAAGAGTAAAAACTATCAAAAAATTCTCAGTTTAAGAGATTAACATATATTATGAATATGTAATTAAGCTGAAATTTGGTGAATGAAGAATATACAGATAATCTTGAAGGTTCCAAACCCCCTAAGTGACCCTGTGATTCTTGGCAGGTTAGAACTTAAAATTTTATTCTATGATTCTATGTTATCTAAAAATAACTGAATAAATTAACAATCATCTGAAATTTCAACACTGTACCTAAAAAGACTCAAATTTGGACCATATCCCTTTGAAAGGATGCAAGATGTCAGTTAGACAGCTGCTTTTTTCTCACTCATTTCACTCTGTTATTGGTTAACTTAGTGGAAAAATGTAAATTTTCCAGGGACTTTAGGTTGAAGGTATCTCAGCCAAGGTGGATGTGTGCTTGACTTGAGGTCTAATTTAACTCCCATGTAGTATTGATCGGCGTGGACCACCAGGGACACTTACAATCTTCCTTTGCCAAAGGTAGACAATGGTATGAGAGGAAAGTGTAATAAATGCCCCTGTCCAGTCCCATGTCGATATCCAGCTGCTCCTTTTTTTCTTTTGCCATTTTGAGTGCATCAGTATTTCACATTTATTGTAGTGTGATGAAACACCTTTCAAAATGGCCAGAGGGACACTCAGCAGTAAGCATTTAGGCAGTACAAATTGGAGTGAACAGGAGGACAGTTTAGCAGGGAATATTTCTGAGGTCAAAGTAGTCTGGATGGAAGCTGAATCAGCTAAATGCAGAGCTAAGAGCTACAGTACCTGCTGCAAAGTAAATATAGATTACCTTCTTGATGACAAATTGATCTACCGGAGAAGGATCTTTCAGAGAAAGACACTATAGAAAAATTAAAGAATATACTCAGACTGATTTATTTTCACTCTTTCTGCATAACAACCACAGACTGATTTTCTAGGAACATCCTACTTTGCATTATGTGAGTTAATTATGTATATTTGAATGAGATGACACTGGGGAATATGAAGTCTTATGGAAAGCTCTCAGACTCTACTTTTCAGTTATCTATGCTGAAAGATAGTTTGTTGCTTTTGAATATTAACCTGAATATCAAATTTGTTTGGTTGATGATCATTTCTAGGAAAGGAAGCAACTTTTCTGAACTTAGCTAAAAAAGTATAGACTATCTTAGAATCTGTTGTCATAATTATACCTGGAAGGATTTTGAAAGTAGAAAAAATCATGAGGCAGAAGTGTGGAACTCTTGAACTAAATCTCTATATCTTTATAAAAAGTCACTTCTATTAGATCCTATTCACCTTATTCTTCTCCCTTATAACTAACTCCCTGGATTCCAGGTATTAAATTAAAGAATGGGACATGAAATGTCTAATTAACATCACCTTCCAGGAATAAGTTATGGAGGTATCTAACCCTCTATGATAGATAAGAAAAACAGGCAGTCCATATTATGAGAATTCACTGTCTGAGTGCCTCCTTATGAATAAGTATGATGGGAAAACTTATTATTGCCTGGACATTTCCATTTAATTCTTCTTTCTTTTCTGGTCATGAAAACTAAAATTTTTGTGAGCTCTGAGTACTAGTTATGAAGTGCATGAAGAACCTCTGATTGAGATTGCATAGTTTTTAGAACAGAAGATAATGCAACAATTCAACAAAGAAAACGTTATCTATTGGGGGTTATATGAAGTACAGTAAGACCTTGATTAGGCATAACTAAACTAGCAATAAAATTTTCTTATTGAAATCTCACCTCATTTTATATGATTGTTAAATGAGAGCTTGAAGAGAAGCATGAATTTCAACTATATCCTATTAAATTTGAGATAAAACTAACATTAAAAAGATTTTCAGGGGTGGCTAAGTGTTGCAGTGGATAGAGCACAGGCCCTGGAGTCAGGAGTATCTGAGTTCAAATCCAGCCTCAGACACTTAATAATTACCTAGCTGTGTGGCCTTGGGCAAGTCACTTAACCCCATTTGCCTTGCAAAAAAAGAAACCTAATAAAGAGATTTTCTAATTAATACAACTTATTACTCATGAAAAATATAATCTGGAATTAAATCTCAGAATAGTAGAAACAAGTATTTTTTACACCTTTCATGTTTGGTCCATTCAAGAGTCTTTAAAAAAAAGTCTATGACTTTGTCCAGGCGAACATATATGTTACAGATGCATAATTCCTACTATGGGGGGAGGGGCTGAGACTGATGGAATACTTGAGCTCAGAAGTTTTAAGCCACAACTGGATAAAAACTAATTGGGTATTGACTACAAGTCTGGAATCAATAATGATCATTCTCTAAAGAGCAGGATACCTTAATCTGCAAAGTGAGGGGTCAAACTGACTCAGGGTGAATGAGGGTGGGAATTGGGTCTGTGAATGACTTCTATACTTCCAGCCTAGATGAAATATGGGAGACCAAGAAATGTTGATGATGATGATGATGATGATGATGATGATGATGATGATGATGATGATGATGATAAAATGGCCAAGATCACACAGGTAATTATTCAGGGTCTGAGGCCACATTTGAATTCAGGTCCTCCTGACTCCAAGGCCAGTGTTCTGTCCACCTATCTGCCAATCTTCAACTATTAAGTGAGGATGATTCCATCTCTTACAAGATTGTTTTGAGGATCAAGTGAAAAAATATTGGTGAAACTTAGCACAGTACCTTCCACATAATAGTTGCCACAGAAATTAATATTTATTTTAATGATGATAATGACAGTGATAAACATAATAATAATAACTAGAAGTAAATAGGTGTCATTTTTTCCAAACTTAATTTGCATAGGAAATCAAAGGACAAGGGACAGAGGAACCAAGTGATTGTTCTAAGGATTTACTACTAATTAGTGACAGAGTAAGGACTAGAATCTATTTATTCCAACTCTTGCCCTTTCCACTGTACCAAGTTGAATTGTAATAACTTCTAGCAAAGCTATGATTTTTTTTAGCCATTCCAGGATTTAAACCATATTTAGTCAAAGAACCTATATATCTACTAACTTTTGTAATCATAATTGATATGCATGTGTTAGATATAGGATGTAAAAGAGGAAATAAGTAGGACACAACATTGACTCAAAAAATAGATAAAAGTAAGAAACATACTCACATGAACATGAATGCAAAAGTGTATGATATATATTATAAATTTATCATTTTTTTGAGAAGTTTATTTTGTCATGATTTTATTCATTTTTTTCTGTTAAAAGTTTTAGTATTCTTGGGGTACCTAGGCGGTGCAGTAGATGGAACACAGAACCTGGAGCCAGGAGGACCTGAGTTCAGATTTGACTTCAGACACTTCATAATTGCCTAGCTGTATGACCTTGGGTAAGTCACTTAAACCTATGGCCTTAAATAAAATTTTAAAAAAATTTAAAAAGTTTTAGTACTCTTTAGAAAATTTTAGATTTTTCTTGTTGTTGTTCCATTAATTCCCAGAGAATCCATATCCCAGAGAATCCGAGAGGATATATTTGTACTGTTCTCTTTTTAAATTTAGTATTTTTTTACTTTATTCATTTAAATTTAAAATATGGTAATCTTTTTTTTTGTTTTGTGATCTTTTCAGAAATTTTTGCTTATTTTTTCCTTTTTCTCTTTCTTCATTATTGGTTTATTTGTTGAGAGATGATTGGTTCATAGTCTTGATCTTTTTTGTCTTCTGCTTCTTTTATTGGTATAACATGAATCTGCTAAGAGGAGACATTTGCTGATTTAGTGTTATCTCTGATCACCATCTTCAAAGTAGGAAAAATATAACTCTGAAATTCCTTTGTCTGACATTTTGTCATCCAGTCCTTCCCCTTCTTTATCTGATGCTGATTTTTATTTTTACTATGGTTTTTAATATCTTAGTCCATGTCTCTTGCACTGGTTATACTGTCCTCACTGCCCTATCTTCACTCTTTAATGAATCATCTTAATTCAATCAAATCTTCTACACTTGAATCTTTTGCATCTTTGACACATTGCTGATTATATCTTGCTAACCCAAATCTTGGATTATTTCTATCATCAACCTCCTTCCGTTCTATTCAGGTGAACAGAACTGAAGAGATTTTTGAAGATGTATTGAATTCCCACAAACTTATGTTTTGTTGTTTCAACTAGCCTTTACTGCAAAGGAATAAATAGAGTAAAACAAGTCTCACTTTGATATTTGTGATCTTTAAAAAGGTTGAGAGATGCAATTTCTTGTTAATTTAATCATGTTATTAATAAAAGAAATCAATGAAACTCTTAAATACCAAATAACCCTAATGGTGGGGGGACTTACATTTTCTATGCCCTTGGAAGAGTGAATGTTCCTGAGAGTGGCAATTAACTTTGGTCAACAAATAATGTAAGAGAATGAATATGATTAATGAAATGTAAGCTCATTCTAATTAAGGTCTTAGGAATATGTAACCAGTATCACCTAAATCTTGGTCAAAGAGAATTATCAATATACATCAATATACCAAAGAGGAAATCCACTCTTATTCCAGACCTTAGTTGATCAAACAGAAAATAGGAATTTTCCAGTTTTCTCAGTTTGGTTTGTCAAATTCTTACCCAAGATTTCTAATGCAAGTTGATTTCTAGATGAGGAAAAGAAAAGGGGGGGGGGACTTTAGGCCGAATTCATAATTAGTTATTAACACAAGAGAGAAACAATCACTTCTTTCATATTTTTAAATGCGAATTTTTTTAAATAAAAGAGAATTGATAAGGAAATTAAACCTCACAATTAAGATTAGTAAGAAAAATAATTAAAAATAAAATATGTTCTGTATGTAATAAAAATAAGAGGTTTGATAAAGAAACAATAGTAAATATACTCATATAGACAAGTTACACATAAATGTTATAATGTCACTAAAGTTTAAAAGGAAAACATGTAATTTTAGAAACTATTATTAAATGTAAATGCATCAGATGCTACAATAGCTAAATAAATTAATAAAATAAAAGCTAGCCAAACTGAAAATGGCATATATAATTATAAGATATTTTATTTTTCTTCCAGGGGTGGATGAATCAAATATAGACATAAACAAAAAGAAAATATGTAGAATTTAATAGATTGTAAGGAACATTATGGTGAAAAGACTAAAGATGTGTTTTAATGGGAATATTAAGGAATATGCATATAACTCAGCATCAGATGTTACCTTTAAGAAAATTCACACTATACATGGCAGCATTTAATTGTGATAGCAAAAATTCCCATCATTAAGACAATGGGATAATCACACACACATACATACACACATATACACACGTGACATATATATGCATATATAACAATTATTTTTCAAAAACATTCAAATTCAGCTACAAATGAGAAATATATTTCTTTATGCAAAAGAAATCAAATACATTTCCTTCACTTTAATAAAATATTTCTAATTCACTTACTGAATAGGAAAAGACAAATATTTTAAATTCCAAAATTATTCATTAATTTGCAATGACTCAGTGAATATAAACAAATTTTACTTAAGCAATCTTTAAACATCACTATGCATTACATTTTGAAGGGATTTATCTTTGTATTAAAATTGTACTGAAATTATATTCATAATTGTGTTTGCTTCATGTTCACTTTATAGATAATTCTTTGTCTTCCTTATTGTAATATATGTAATTATCTAGTATTGAGAATATGATGTAGTTTTCATTTTAAAACTTCAATCTCAATTTTATTTATTTAAAATATTTTACATTATTCTATTTTTTAATATATCTCTCATTTATATGGCCAGTCTTTTTTTCTCCCTTTATCCATTCATCTCCTCCTTCCTTGCTTCCTTTATCCCCTTTCCTTTTCCTTTCCCTTACCAATTTATTTGTATCTCTAAGCCCTTAGCACAGTGACACATAGTATATGCAGAATATATACTTGTTGATTGATTACATAACCCAGAGACAGAACTAAGAACAGTAAATAGAAGTGGGGGGAAAAAAGGAAAAACTTTGAATTAATGTAATGATTAGAGCTCTCCAAAACAGAATATGATGCCTGATAATATAATATGGTGAACTCCCCCTCGCTGGGCATCATCAAAAAAAACAAAGTTGAATGTTTAATTTGGCCTTGATGTCATAATAATTTATTTATGCTCTTTTTTGATAAACAAGTGACTGAGGTATGTTTCATCTTGGAAAGTTTATGATTCCATTATTTATGAAAGTATGTGGACAAAAATCACACAGTGTTAGAAAATTTAGATTACAATCTATATAAGAGAAAGGTGAACCCTCTTGAATGAGAACATACCTTAATTGAAGTAGCTATATATAACAGACAGAAAAGCTAAATATCTGTCAGTCAATGCCTGAAATTATATTAGTACCAGTTCTGAAAAAAAAAGCACAATTTAGTCCTTTCTTTTCAGAGTATTAATTTTTAATTGGGAATGACAGCCTGCAATATTATAAAAACATTCAGTGTAAGAAGTATATGGTGTAAGAAATGTACAGTTTAGAGAGGTAATCTAAGAGGTCAAGCACCAATGGTGAGAGTTCTTAAAATTTCTTTTACAAGGTATCAGAGAAACCAAGAATCAAGATTAAGGAGAGAGAGGAGAGAGAGAGAGAGAGAGAGAGAGAGAGAGAGAGAGAGAGAGAGAGAGAGAGAGAGAGAGAGACAGAGAGACAGAGAGACAGAGACAGAGAGACAGAGAGACAGAGAGAGAGGTGAAAAACTAGGATAAAACTACCATTACTAGATAAAGTCTTGATGCAAATCTAGAAAAGATAGCTAAGAAAGGATGGTCAGAAATTTTAGAGAACTAGCAGAGATGAAAAGTTCTTATAACTGGATTTGTCTTGTCATTTATGCATCAGAAATTATTGAAGTAGAAGATAATAGGCGAAGATGTCTGAAATGAGGAAGAAGGGAGAAAAGCCACTTTTGACGAATGACCACAATATAAGTAAAGTAGAAAGTGACATCCTTAATTGAAAGGGTAGATGTGAATTGACATGGCTAGCTTGAGGAGAAATAAGAATGTTATGTTATGAATGAATATTCTTTAAGGAGTTGTAAAAAATGCTTTAATTCAGTAAAGACCCAAAAATGATCATGTAATTTTGGTTTGCAGCATACCCAGTTGACAGTTTCATAATTGTCTTCAGTTCTGTTCAGTAGTACATGCAAATAATTGAAAGACATAGATGGTAAGAGTAATCCAAGAATGGCATTTTTTAGCAAACATAATCAGTGATAGAGCAGCTAGGTGGCACAGTGTCAGACCTGGAGTCAGGCAGATCAGAATTCAAATCTGGTCTCAGACACTGACTTTATGGACCCTAAGCAAGTAACTTAACTTTTTCTGTCTCAGTTTCCTCATCTATTTAATAAGTTGAAGAAGGAAGTAGTAAATCACTATATTATATTTGTCAAAAAACCCTAACTGGGGCCATGAAGAATCAGACATGATTGAAATAAATGAACAACAAATCAGTGATAGAATAAGGGGCAAGGGATTCAAGTGAAGGGATAGAATAGTATAAATTTATTCACTAATAGATTGTGATAGGGGAGATAGGAAAGTGTAGTGAGACAATGGTGTTAGGCTAGAAAAGAACCCCTTGGGAACAGATCATTGGAGATCTGATGAGGTTAGAAAACAGACTTAAAATTGTAAGACTTGGGAAAAAGATGGAATAATTAAAATTATGATCATATAAAGAAATTTCAGGTTTCATGGATGTGGAAGTAAATGTATAACTGAAGTAAAATGCAAGTTATGTGTACTTAGTTGATTAAAGAACTGGAGAGTTAGGGTATTTTAGGGCTCTTGAAGTTCCCTAATATTAAGACAAGAGACAGATTGGTAGCAAATTCTTTGAGGTAGACCCTAAGTTAAATGAGAAAAGATAGAAAATGTTTTTGGGGTTGATAGATAACTGATAGAAGGGTCTGAATTGGGTAATAAATCTGATTAATGTGGATCATAAGGAAAGAGAGGTTGCTATGTTATGGTGGTAAAGAGTGTGTTTAAAGGTGGCAGTGGAGGACAAGTAATATGTCATCTCCCTGATCATGACTTGTGAGTTGGGAAATATGAGTGAAAATTCACTTAGCATTAGAAAAGTTGACAGCAATGCAGTATATTATCAGAAGGGAATTAGGAATCAATGAATAACAGAAAATGAAGAAATAGAAAAAGAACAACATTCATAATGAAATCATTTTTGTTCCCAGTAGAGAAAGGATTCCAGAGTGCACAGTAGAAGATAGAGTGGGACACTGAAAGGGTAGGGTTGAGCGTGAGGGGGATCAAGGAGGAGAGAAGAGAGAATGGAGAATGGGCTTAGTATATTAGCTTCTGGGAATTAAGAACTACAGGTATGGAGAGAATTGTAAGCATGGGAATATACATGGTTGCAGAGACATCCAGTGAAGGAGGCATATTGTTATATTGTTGAAGGTCCTCCCTCAAAATCCAGTCTCATGGTAGGTAGTGATATGTTTTGTGAGGTTCAGGAAAGCCACCTGACAGCAGGCAAGAATAGGAAAAGATATATCTTGGAGGAGTGTGGTCAGGAGATAGGAGCTAAGAGGAGGAGGTGGTTCTTGTGTTGGGAAAGGTCCTGCTAGGGTGAGTCTGATCCTGAGCTGATGCCTGGGTTTCACCTGTAAGGCCCAGGAAGGAAGATTAGGAAAGAATTTGTCAGTTTGAACATCATCATCAATTTACATTTTGAATGTATCCACTAGAAACATGGTACTGTGCTAAGCATTATGCATAAAGGAATTATAGCTTCATCAAGTGAAAGAGGTACTCAACTATTAACTGTAATTGTTCTATTTCATAAGTGTAATTTTCAAATTTACATGTATAATACTATCTTTATAAATGATAACTGACATTTATATAATACTTTAAGTTTTAGAGTGGATTTTACATTTCATTTGATTTTTCACAATAACCCTGGGAGATATGTGGTATTATTATCTTCATACAGATAGGGAAACAGACCAAGAAAGCTTAAGGCATGACTAGAGTCAAGCTGATGGCAGTCTTCCTGACTCCAAGTCCAGAAGACAATCCACAGCTCTATGCTATATAATGTCACGATATGATTGAAGAGTTTGAAGTGGCCTCAGAAATCAAGAGATCCTCCTATAACATATCTAACAGGTGGTCATTCATCCACTGTTTGATGACTTCTAATGAAAGGAAATCACCATCTCACTGGAATACATCTGGTATGACTTTCTTGTTTATCTCCTGGCACTTAATTTTTTTTCTTCACACCTTCTACCTGTTTCTCCAGGTTTTGCCAAGCATAACTAATCTAATTCCTCCTCCATGACAACCCTCCAAATACAAGACAGACCTGAAATTTTAAAGCATTTTAACTTTAATCACTTTAAAGCTTAAAAATATATAAGGGGCAGCCAGTTTGCTGCTAGGTGATGCAGTAGATAGAGAGCTGGCCCTGCAGTCAGGAGTACCTGAGTTCAAATGTGACCTCAGACACTTAGTAATTACCTAGCTGTATGGCCTTGGGCAAGCCACTTAATTCTATTTGCCTTGCAAAAACCAAACCAAACCAAACCAAACAAAACAAAACAAAAAACCAAAACCTATACTAGGACTTTTGAGAACACTGTATTTGAAGTGATCTATATTACTTAGCACATCTGTGTGTCCTTTGCTGCCCCCCCTTCTCCTTTTTCTTAGCTAAATAAGCCCTTTCCTTTACATGATGCTCATGTTAAAGAAGATTTTTTTGTCGACTTAAAACCATTAGTAATTGAGTTGTTTTTGGTGAAAGAAGCAATACACTTATAAAATGAACCTCTGAATCTCCCTTTCCTGTTTATTTTAACCAGAGCAACAAAATTCTGTCTTTTAGATAGACTTCTTTCTTCTGAGAAACTCAACTATGCTACTGTAGGTCAATAATTATTTATAATATAATGTGTCCAGGCTTAATTTCCACAATTTGATAAAATCCCTTTCTGTTACCAAGAAAAATGACATGAGAATTTGTTGCAAGATTTTTTTATCATGTTCCCATGTATGTAATCACATCTGTGAACACATTAGGAGTATAGAGTTACTGGCATATGTCTCCAAGTGCGTTCTATTATATGCTAACTGTAATTTTCTGAACACTAATTTACAGTTGTACTTCAAGCTTACTTCTACAACACTGAAGTAAATACTGTATATATTTCAGGAATTCTATACAAAATTATATATTTGATAACAGAGAGACTGCTAATTCAGTAAACATTGCATAGATGCATTGTATTCACAATTGTGCCACATGAGTTCTGCACAGCTGGCACACTGTGGAAGGAAATTTTGTATACATTAATATTTTGCAGTTATATCTTTGATTGCCATGCCTCACACTTTTGTCTAAGAATGTACGATAATCCAGAGTTTGATCAGGAATTTAAAAGATAGCTAGGATGTCCATTTTAGAGATAGGTGAAGTGAGACAAAGAATGAATGGATAAATATCGAACTAAGGTAATACAGTAAATCAATAGCAGATCTGGGAGAGCAAGTACATTGCAGTATTTTGACTTAATCACAGTCAATCTCATAATGGGTTGGACAACCACTCTTCAGATTTCAGATTTTCTCTGGGGGAAGTAGCATCTGCAAGATACAAGATCCTGCTCTCTAAAGCAATGCCAAGTGACAGTATGATGTCATAGATTTTAAGCTGTAAATAGAGACCCTTTTTAGAGGGTCTTTAAAGATCCCCCACTTTAGTCACCTTTCTTCGCAGGTGAGGAAACTAGAGCTCAGAAATTTAAGGGACTTATCCAAGCTCACAGAGGTAGGAAGTGTCAGTATCTCCAAATAATAGCATTCTTCTACTGTACCATGCTTCCCTCCAAGTCATATCAGTTTTCAAAATACTATGCTTCACCTTTGAAACAAAGGATGCTTATCATCATTTCCCTCTCTATTTTTATTGCTCCAGGCATTGGATAAGGAAAGGGCCTTGTCTATATTTAATGAATTGAAGCTCAGTAGTCTCCAAGGCATTTCGGGCATCCATATATATTGTAGAATGCATTTTCAGTTCAATTACTTTGAAAGCCTGGGTAACAGGAGAGTGTGGTAGTATGGATAACAAAATTATTTTCTTTAATAGCCACAGGAAGTCCTGTTAGTCACTGTAGCAAATGTTGATTTTACTTACCTGCTTGGGAAGGAGGTACAAATGTCATTTAAATCATTTCCTGAGGATAATTTTGGTACTCTCTCCAACTCTCCTATAAATTTGTTTTACAGAATAAATGATTGCCTGGGTAGACTGTGTCAATCAGCATGGAAAGTCTCTATCATCACATATTTAAACTTACCCATTCCCACCCTGACCTTTCACATCTACATCTTTGTGCATTTTATTTTTACTTTCCATTCCCACCCCTCAACCCCACCCCCCACTCTCTCCATCTTTTGACTTTTCACAAACCATCACCAATCTAGGGAGTTCTTGCTTTCCTGTGTAAAACTTGTATAAAAAATAATGGCAGTAAATAATCCCTCCTGGAGCTATTCCCTCACTCCTTCACCGGCACGCCATGTAACTCTCATTATTGGTAATGGGAGTTATGCACGCACATCAAACAGAGAGCAGACCCCTTAGTGTAAACTTTTGACAGAAGTCTCTGAAACAACTTTTCAAAACCCATGTCTTGTTTATTTCCTTCTTCTTTCCCCTCTGGTTTTATGTCAGTCATCAATCGGGCAGGAGACAACTCATTTCATTTCCGTGACAGACTATGATGGACTTGTGTTGCAACCCTGACTTAGGTTGAGAACTTCGATTTCTCAAGTTGAAAGCTTAAATGTCCCATGCTTGGAGGAGCTATTGATCTGATGTAGATGGACAGCTCAAGAGGAACTGATACATTCCTTAGAGCACTTTCCCACTCCCACACTCCCCTTCTCTTTCCTGACCACTACATAATGTAGTCATTCTTGGATTTTATTGTTGTTTACAAACTTTAAATTTAGCATCTGCATGATACTTTGGGTGTCTTTTTAAAAACACTTTCTGTAGATGTATAATGTAATCCAGGATTATTATGGCATTTAGAAGCCTTCACAGTGGGCCTCTTGACCAAACTGATAGCATATGATTCTCTTCTATACTCTTATTTCTAGAGAAACTAGACATTTATTATCGTCTATACATGTTGTTGTCTTTCATTTCCATGTTTACACAGGCTGTCCCCTCTGCTTGAAATGCTCTTCCTCCTTCAATTCACCTCACAGTACCCTAGCTTGTTTCAAAGAACTTGGTATTACCAACAGCAGTCAGCTTTTCATTCCCTTCAGTTGCCAGTACGGTAACCTTGTCAACATTATTTTAAATATATTGTGTAAGTGCACATTTATGTAGGTTCTGATTTTTTCTACTTGTGTGTAAGTTCTTAAAGGTCAGAACTTTTTTCCCACTTTTTTTAAGTATCTACAATCCCATAGAGTTATTAGAACATAGTAAGTGATCACTAAATTTATCTTATTTGAATCAATTTCATTTACATCACAGCTAATATGACTATATTTTGTTATTGTTTGTCCTTCCTTTTCTAAAAGGGCTAATGACATCCCAGGTGATGTTTAAACTTATCAACTGGATTTACATGAGGCAGAGTGGAGCAAAGTCCTCAGTCTAACTCTTCCAGTCACCTAAGTTATCTGACAAAACAAAAAGTCAGGACAACTGGTAGTAGGCTGGAATACACTGAATGATGGTGATTTCTATGTCTGACCAAGCTCTAGGTGCTCCACAATACCTGCTTCAGCCCCCTTTAAAACTGTTGGAACAAATTGTTCTCATCTACCCATTCTACTAGAGGAAGCTTCAAGTACTTGAGATTGACATTCCCATGTCTCATCAACAAGTTTGAAACAGGTTGGTTATCCTTCCCTAATTTAGCCTGTCTGCCATAATGGTTTCATCTGGGTGTGACCATTGTGCATTCTGTAGCTTCTTGGAACCATAGATAAGTCTGGTGATAGGCATATAAGCAGCTCTGAAAAGGGCACAGCAATCCCTCACACCAGAGTACTAGTCTTCCCTGAAGACTCCATCCAGAAAGAACTTGTACTTTTCCCCAAAATGAACATATAATGAATGGTAATTTTTAATGATATGTTATTTTTCTAAATACATGTTATTAACGTTTTTCAACATTCATCCACATGCTTAAATATATTTTTAAGTTCCATCCCCCTCTCCCAACCCCCTTCCCTCAGGGGCAAACAGTCAGGTTAATATTGTACATATACATTTGTGTTAAACAAGTTTACAGATTAGTCATTTTTGGCATGAGGAATTAGTATTAAAAGAAAGAAATACATGAGATATTTTTTAAAAAGTAAATGTAGTGTTCATCAGATTCTGATGGATATTTTGCCTTGTTTTGTTTTTTCCCTCTGGATGGGGATAGCATTGTTCCTAGGCAGTCTAATAGGTTTGTCCTAGCTCTCTCAACTTCTGAATGGAGCTGCTTCCATCAAGATTGATCATCCTACAATGTTGTTGCTAATGTGTTCAATGTTCTCTTGGTTCTGCTCTCTTCTCTCAGCATCAGATCCTGTAATTCATTCCAAACTTCTCTATAGTCTATTTTTGGTTTCTTATAGAACAATAATATTCCATAATATTCATGTACCGAATTGTTTAATCATTCCCCAATTGATGGCCATCCCTTCCATTTCCAATTCTTTGCCTCTACCAAAGAGCTGCCATGAATATTTTGGAACAAGTGGAACTTCTCCCATTTTTATGGCTTCTTTTGGATATAGGCCTAGAATTGGATTTGCTGGGTCAAAGGGTATGAACAGTTTTATTGCTCTTTGGGCATAATTCCATATTGCTTTCCAGAACAGTTAGATCAGTTCGCAGAATGAATGGCATTTTAATTAAAAGTTGATTTTAATTTTATTTTTAAGACTTAATCAAACTAATATAGTTTTAATACTCTTCTTTACCATGTGAGCCTAAACTCTTTAATAACTTTTCCCTTCTACATCCTGAAGAAACTTGCTTAAAGGTTAAGTTTTTGTCTTACCTTTATCCTTTACTGGATAACCTTTGGTCATTTGAATCTCAATGAAGTTGTAGCTTAGATTTTTTTTTTAAGTTTTTGCAAGGCAATGGGGTTAAGTGGCTTACCCAAAGCCACACAGCTAGGTAATTAGAAAGTGTCTGAGATTGGATTTGAACTCAGGTACTCCTGACTTCAGGGCCAGTGCTCTATCCACTGTGCCACCTAGCTGCCCCTGTAGCTTAGATTTAATCAACAAATTGTTGAATTACTCAATTTTAGTGTCTAATAAACTATACTTTCATAAAGTTCATAAAGGAAGTTTTGATTTGTTCTAAAAGAAGATCATAGTGATGCCATGACAAGCACATGAATTGGATTTGAGTGAGGGTATGCTTTGTTAAGCCATCAGTCTCACTTTCTCCTCCAGAGTCATCTGAGTCCAGTGATCAGATATTAATCAAGAAGACTGGAGATGACCCTGGTTGCAAGACAACAGGGTTAAGTGATTTGCACAAGATCACACAACTAGTAAGGGTTAAATGCTTGAGGCTGGATTTCAATTCAGGTCCTTTTGGTTCCAAGGTCAGTGAGTGCTCTATCCACTATGCCACCTAACTGCCAAGAAGTTTTAGTTCTATGTGAGAGGATGAACTTGATAATAAACCATCTAGAAAAGGGAAATCAGCTATCTTGAACTTCTAATTAGTTTTCTGCCAGGTCAGAATTACATATTTTGCAAGGAGAGGTGATCAATGAACTTACTTAACTCATATCTAAGTGAATTGTAGGCTTTCTTCTTACCCAGAAAAAACAGCTTTTAGATTGCTAAAAACCCTAATTTTTAACTATTGGTTCACAATTATTTATGCTTCATTTCTGAGCAACACCATACTATATGCTTGATGTAAGCATATTGTAGTATATTAATAATTACTTTTACATGAAAAGAGACAGCAAGGCATAATGAGTAGAAGGTCACATTTGGAATCAAGTTCTTAATCACAGAGTAGCTGTATATTGGAAATTTGATAGTGACTTAGAAGGTTGCTGTATTTGCAGTTAGAGGTCCTGAGATCAAATCCTAGACCTTACCACTTATTTCTTTTGTGGGCTTGGGTGCCATGTTCCTCCACTGTAAAATGGAGTGATTGGATCAGATGATCAGAGAGATATTTTTCATCTTTAAATCAATGAGTGTCAGAGCTTATACTTTCAAGAGATAAGCATTTATTAAGCACCTATTATGTGTACAGCACTGTGTTGGCCATTAGAAACAAAGTTATAAAAAAGAAAAAGAAGAGGAGGAGAGAGGAGGATAAAAGGGGAGAGAAGGAAAAGAATAGAGAGAAGAGAAAAAGAAAAAGGAAGCAAAGGAATAAGAAAAGAAATGAACCCTAATATGAGTTTTCATTCTATTGGGGCATTCAATATGTACCTATTGAAGTATAAAAAGAATAGGTACAAAATTTATCTGTGTTTAAACAATAGGAAGCAAATTAGAACAACAAAAATAACTATGAAAGGGTAGTAAGTTGAGCTATATTGAAGACATAAAAGGAATTCTTATGAATGGGAAATTTTTGTTAGTCAAAACTAAACCAACCAACAAAATATGGGGATAAGAAGTTCCAGATATGTATATGTATCAGGAAAACACATGTACCTTAAAAATGAAGTAATCTTGTCTTGCAATTAAAGAGAGAACTGCTGGAAACCTGTTATTTACTACTGGACACCTGTTATTTACTGCTGGTTAGAGAATATTTAAAGTTTACAGAAAGGCTTCTAGGTCACTGAATAAAATTCCCATGGAGGCTGTATGAAAGAATATGGGATTAGAAGTTGGGAATGGAGTGTGATCCCTACCAATGGAATGAGCACCCACATTAATGAGATTATGGCCTTACTCATCATATGATCTATTTTTTAAAATTTTTTTGCAAGTAATAGGGTTAAGTGACTTCCCTATGGTCACACAGGCAGGTAATTATTAGTCATACGATCTTCAGCTAAAAATAACTTCTCTGACCCTCAGCATAATTATTTGAAAACAAATATACAAACAAAAAAGGATGCAATGATTTTATCTTTATGTTAGAGACTCTTATATTCAGAGAATCTAGGTACATCTGGGAGATTGTACCTCTTTCTTTTGCTTGTAACTCTCATTGAGGAAATTAGTAGGGGAAATATGTACATGGAATGACTCTATTCCTTACCCCTTACAGTACACTCTATATTGTATCTCTAGTAACTTAATGATTGTTGGTTGATGGAAAGATTGCTTGATGCTAACTCCCTGAAAGTAGTCAATTCACAATATTAAGACATAGCATCCTATTAAGAGAAGCAAAACAAAATAGAAATAATCGAATAGGAAAATAAAAATATCCCTGAAAACCATTTCTTTCTGTTTCTATAAACTGAAATAATTTTGTAAGACAGTTATTTAAGCTATTTTTCAGAATAGTTGGTTCTTATGTTAGAGATGAGTTACAGTGAGTCTGACTGCAGTTGATCAGCCCAATTCAAATCTGGAATGCTCTACCACAGGTTGGGCACAAATGGTCCATGTGAACACCTGAGGGGATTACTCTAAACTTAAGTATCTCCTGGTTCCTTTGAGCTGCTTCCATTCTGTCCTTTTTGATGTCAGTTTAGCATAGTGACAAAGGACAACTATAGAGCAGCCCATATTGCTGATATGCACTCAGTGTGGTTTTTATTGTATGAGTTGAACTTAACTCATCCCAACTCTACCCCTCACCCCCAAAAAACTGTCATCACCTCAAAGAACATTTTAACATAGGGTATGCATAAAAATGTCAACTAAAAGAGAATAGGATGTTTTAAGTAAAATTACAAATAATGAATTGAATGAATAAACGAATGGTTCAAGAGATGTTTTGTTAATTATAATTTGATATGAAACAATTCACAATTGTATTTAAGTGGTTTTATAAATTAGTTTAGGAAAAAAACACTGTGAATATTTTCTGGCAGTTTTTGTAACAGAGCAAATTAAGTTTTTTCTGCATCTTTCCCTCCATTCATTAGGTCATCACTGATGCCCAAAGAACATGTGCCATTAAAAGGAAGAAAAAATCCATTACATTATAATATATTATTAATGAATAATTTTAAATATGTGAAGTAACCTATGTCTGTTCCATTCATCTCCATTTGCATGTTTGTGAGATATGGCTATATAATGCATTTTAATTTAGTAAGACCTGGCATGATACTGATAAACTGTCCAGGTTTCACAGGCACACAACAATGAGATCAGCACAACTTTGTAAAACTTCAGTTTGTAGTGAATCAAATACCTCCTCTTTCCCTCACCTCTGTCAATGCATGTGTCAAACTCATTATCAGTGTGAACCTCCCTGGAAGCACACTGCTAAGGTAAGTAATTCATGCTTCCACTTATTAATGGTATGGTGCTGGCTGATAGAACACTTGGGTTTTCTTGTGTTAATTGTTAGAACAAATTATTAGACACAAACAGTTTTTTCAACTTAAATAGATAACATTTGTTTTGTCATTATCACTATCTGTATTTGTTATTTGAATTTCTCTTTTCTCTTACTAAGAGCACCCTCTCTGATGTAGGCACACCATGATGGTGGGCCAGTATTTTCCATGCTGCATAATCAATTCCAAAGTTCTTAAGAGAGACCTTCAGGGTGTCCTGTTATAGTTTCTTTTGACCCTTCTGTGAGTATTTGCACTGTGCAAATTCTCCATGAAATTATCTTTTTTTTTTTTTGCAAGTAGACACCTGGCATTCAAACAGCATGGCTAACCCATCGAATTTGCACTCTCTATAGTAATATTTGAGAATGCTTGGCAGTTTAGCATGAGAAAGGACCTCAATATCTGGTATCATCTTTTCAGATGATCTTCAGAATTTTCCTAGGACAATTTCAATGGAAGCAATTCAGTTTCCTGGTATCCAAAAACAAGTGGAACTTGAGCCCATCTACACTCTCTCAATTTTTATATTCTTCATTTTGATGAACATTTCATGATCTTTTTGATGTTTTTTTTGGTGCTTATCTGCTTCATGTAACTCTATACCCTTTCTAACTTTAGACAGCTTATGTCTACTCACTGAAAGTTTAGAAAAAATCTGGATTTGGTAAGAAAGCTAGGTCTACACCCATTTGAGTTAAATGGCAGTAGTCATGTAAACTGAAGTTTAAAGATGTTAAATGGCTTGCTTGAGGTCATGCAACAGTTAGTATTGGAACACATTTTTCTCATTTGGTATAATTATTTTTTCATGTATAACTATTGTATTTACATGCCTGTGTGTGTGTGTGTGTGTGTGTGTGTGTGTGTGTGTGTGTGTAGGAACACCAGTCAGGAATATATGGGTTTAAAATCTTATATGTATTGACTGCTTGAGCCCAAATCACTATCTCTTGTAATCCAGGCAATTCTTATGACTAAGTTAAAAAAGCAGCTGTCAATAGAGTTTCTGTCATAATTTCTACACAATCATAAAATGTTAGAGGAAGATATTAATGGGGGAAAACTGAACAAATTGAAAGGAAAATAAGAGGAAAAGTCCAGAAGTTAGAACTAAGACTGAGGATGAGGGTGAGAACAGATGAGGATTAGGAAAAATTTGCTGATATGGTAAAATCATATGTACAGTCACTATAGCAGAGATAGTGATTAAACACTTGATTGATCTTAAAGGGAGCAAATCAGAAAGTAGTGGCTATTGTGACAGAAACCCAGTAGGGACCTGACTTTGGGGACAGATTTTCTTGCCATCCTAGTGTGATGTGACAAGGGATGTAAGATGTAGGCATGGCCCTTCTCATGGGTGAACCTTGTGCTATTGAGAGAAAGCATGTTACTATCTCCATGCTGGTTAAAATGATCTCTTTCCATAACTTCTTAATTATAAAATAAAAATAGAATTTTTGGTTCAATCAATAATCAGCCAAATCATGAAAAAATAGACGTCTTCTCTCACTTCTGGTACTTTTCTGATATTTTCACCATGCACCTCATCATTGTTCAAAATTTCATTAGTCTTAGTATTTCAACTCATCACCACCCCTTCTCCTCTGCTTGAAGGATAAAGCCATGGACCTTTCTTTAAGGATACAAATCAATTTAGGACATCTCAACTCTTACCTAGTTGCTCTATTCTGGAATTTCTTTGATATATACATCATTGCCCTGATCATCAGTGCCTCCTATCCCCCTCACTACTCTGCTTTTGCAAATTTTTATGTTATCATCTCTTATTGAATTGTAAGCTCCTTGACAGTAAGAACTGTTTAAAAGTTAAATAAATTTAAATAAATATTTGAAAATTTTAAAATATTCCCAGAGCTCAGTTCAATGCCCAAATATAGTAAGTGATAAATAAACATTTACTACTAGTGCACAGCATTGATTTCTCTCCTAATTTTGACCTTGGTGGAAACCTTTTCATCAAACACAGCACTGCATGATATGTCAGTCTTCTACCTTCTTCCTACCTTTCTAATCCTTCCTTCTTGTCCACTTCCCCTGGGTCATCATTCCCTTTCTAATATTAAAATATAGTTTTCCCAAAGGCTTAACCCTTTGCCCTTTACAATTCTCTCTAACACCTCTGCTTTGGCAATCATATTCATTGCTACATCTTTAACAAGTACATCTATAAAGATTACTCCTAAATCAATATTACTAGTCTCATCTTTTGTACTGAGTTCAAAATCTTATACCTCCACCTTCTTTCAGGAAAGTTCTACCCTAGTAGCAAGCAGTGCTGTATACTCAAATTTATCAAAAATCAAACTTATCATCATTCCCTTCTAAATCTGTACTTCATTTGGACTCTGTCACTTTTTTTTAATCTCACTATTCCTTTGATCTCAAACACTTATATTTTCACATTTTTCTTGCACATTTCCTTGATTCTTCTCTATCACTCACTTAATAAATCCAGTCATTTTTTTTGTTTGTCTCATGTATTCCATCTCTGTCAGAAGTATACATATATATATATATATATATATATATATATATATATATATATATATGTATTAAGCCCTCTATTATTTATAATGTATATGGAACTCAGTTATATAAAAATAAAATAAATGTGAGAAAAATGTCATTTGTATTTCACTAGGTAAATATTATGATCTTATACTCTCCAAAAGAGATAGTTATCACATAGAGGATTGAAAACTAGTCTACAAGACAGGAAATTCTCAGCTCAAGAGCAGCTACTGACACACGCATACTGTGGATTTCTGGGCAAATCACTTAAACTCTAAGGGTTCCAGAAAAGTATATAACACTATAAATAAAATATTGAGATTGGCATTTCCCTCTGGTAGAGAATTAATATTATAAGAGATGCTATTGGATTGGTGCTTAAATAGGATAATTGTTGTTGTTGTTATTTACCCCCATCATTTTTGGCATTCTCCATTGTATAGTGGGATTTTCCTCACCAAGAGATCCCTACACAGAGAACTTATAAACTAGTTCAAAAGAAAAAAAAAAAAGCAAAAAACAAAGCATTGCCCAAATTGGGAAATATTTAGATGATATATATGTAAATAGACTTGATATAAAATTTCAAATTATTTTTTTCTGATAAATTGCCCCTTTTACAAAATTAAACTTTTGTTGGAAATAATATTTAACTTTAATATAAACTAAAATAATTTACTAACATTTATGTGAAATAATTTCAGTACATAAAGTATCAAAATAATTTTTCAGCCCCTTAAGTCTCCAGCAGGATTCCTTTTCATTCAGTTGTAATTTTCCCCCTCGTGATCATAATGAACAAAACATTCTTCTAGTCCTAATTTTCCCCTAGTTTAAATTATTTTACAAATTTCTTTCCAGATTTTATTGCATTCCTCACATTTGTTGTTCTTAATTCCTCTTTAGTATCACATTACCTTAATGTAGCATGATTTATTTAATCTTCCTGTTGTTACACATTTAGGTTGCTTCCAGGTTTCTGTTTGTTTGTTTGGGATTTGTGTTTGTGTTTGTGTGTGTGTGTGTGTGTGTGTGTGTGTGTGTGTGTGTGTGTGTGTGTGTGTTGTGTTTGAAATTACATATATTTGGACAGATGGCTCTTATTTTTCTTTGTTTTTCATTAGTATGTTCAAGGTATGCTTCTAAAAGTGAAGTTTTGGGACAATGGTTTAATTTTTTTAACTCTTTACTTGGTATTGTCGGAACACTCTCCACAATGATTAAAGTGAGGTGAGATTTATAAAACATAAAGCATAGTGTCTGGTAAATGATAGATATCAAACACTTTTAGGTTTGATGGGGAAATATTATTGTACCTGGGACAGCAAGACCTTAATCCTGGTCTAGCCTCAGGTACTAATGAGGTGAGTTAACCCTAGGTAAGTCATTTCTGACTGTTTCCATCTCCTCACCTTTAAAATAGGGATAATAATTACATCTATCTCACAATTGAAAGGAGATACTTTTTTAAAGCACTTACCTTAGAGCTTGGTTCATAGTAGGTACTTTAAATGCTTATTCCTTTGTTCCTAATCCTTTTCTCCTACAAATTTGCCTCATTAGAATTGTTTTCAAGGAGAATTCATGTAACATGGAAGATTCAGGAATGAAGGACAACTGTCTGGAGAGAAAAAATAAAGCTGACTTCTGTTTTAAATCAATTGTGAAACTATTTCAAAGCTTCCTTCATTCATTGTAAGATATTAATTATAACAGCATAAAAAGAAAAATTGTTCTTTTCTCTACCAATAACAATGAAGCTCCCACATTTAGAATACAAAATCATAGTCCTTATTATGCTGAATGAGGAAATAAAAATAGTGCTAAAGGAAACAAAGTTGTTTATAGTGACTAGACTGGACTCAGAACTCAGAAGATATACCTGTGCTGGGTCAGTACAATCTTGAAAGAGCAGAGGAATTCTATTCACAAAATAACTAAACATGGGAGAATTCCAAAATGCTTGGAAAAACTCTCAGGTCTTGACAAGCATATGAATAAGGAAAGAAGGATATTACAAATACCCCATAATTAGCAATTTTTTGCTGTCACAAATTGTCTGAAAAATATAGAGAATATATACTCTTATTGATTTCTTATTATTATTTGAATTTAACAACATTTGATTCCCTGAGACAAATATCTCTTTAAAGACTCTTGACCATGAAAGTATCTTCTACAAATGTATTTATATGAGGAAATTGGCAGAGCCTTTTTAAAGTTAAACCTTGAAATGGGGGAAAGGCAGAATGAGAGTGGCATTTTCTGTTGATTAGAAAATAATACCAATTGGTCTTAGGACTAGTGCATAATTTTAAAGTAGAATACATATAGGAGATTTATGCTCTACCACTGATTCTGAAACACCCCCTTTTTTTCCTTTTTAGTGCCTCATTCCATGAGTAACTCATGCCTTCATGGGAACTGGAATTTTCTGAAGACAATACTTTCTTTCAAAGGCATGCATATCAGTAATATTAAAAGTATCATGACAGAGCCATTTGAGGAACTCATTGTGATCTTCAGGTTCTTTTCAATATCTATAAAATCACAGATTCATCTCTATGTAGGAATCTGAAAAACTTAAACTCAGATAGTACCATATCTTAGAATAGACTCATAATTTAGGACTATCCAGCACTACAGTAAATATAAATATTTAGGGACTGTCATTTTTGAAAATATATACTATAAATTATCAAGAAATAAATAGTCTATAGAGTTAATACATTTGGAACGATCCTTTAAAAATACAGATTTCAGTTTTCTTCTACTAATTTTACCTATAAATTAAAAACAAAACAAAGCAAACAAATAAAGAATAAACAAATGCTACTGGAAAGAAAAAAAACCTTTGCTATAAGTCTCACATAAGAAGAAAAAAAGGCCAAAAGAACTTTATTCAATGAGAGTAAATTTTGGTAACAAATTTAAGAAACTAGAAGTACTTCTCAAAACATCTGGTTTATTGGAAATCTAGATTGTTAGAATTATCCAACTTCATAGAGTCAGCAATATAAATATACATCTGAAATTATCTTTGTATTACTTATATAACAAACTATCAATAAAGCTGGATCATATTTTCATTTCACATCAAAATGACCATTTCTACAGGGTGATAGCAGCATAAAATATAAATAGCCAAAAAGCTTTGTGGCATAGAAATCTCAAAATAAGTTTAAATTTATATCACTGTTTTCTCTAGACTAAGAAGTACTTTCCAATAATAGACAGTTATTAAATATAATTCATAGTTAGCCTGAATTTTTTACTAATTGGCTTATTTTCCTGATTCTCTAACAATGCTATGTTCTTTTGCTTCACAATTCTGACTAAGAGATGGGATTGGAGAAGATGTTCATTTGATAAATACTAGATCTATCATATCAATACCAACATATATCATAGGAATCATGACAAAAACAAAAATGAGTAGAAATGGTAAAAAAATCCTTACATGTAAAAATTTAGCATTTCCCAAATAGAAAGCCAATTGAGAGGCTTTAACTATAATTAAGGAATTCACTGTCTTTTAACTAATGACAAATTTCCATACTACACATAGAATAGAGATTGTGATTAAATTTATATAAAAAACTCTCCATTGAATAAGTTTGATCTACTGGCACAAAGTTTCACGTTCTCACAAATTTGTAGTGTAAATGAATTGCCTAAAAAGATTGAGAGATTAAATAACATTTAAGGTCACAAACTAGTATGTGACTGAAATGAGACTTGAACCTAGGAATTTCCTGGTTCTGAGGAAAACATTCTATCCATTGTGCCAGGTTTGTCTCTCAGGGCTACACACACACACACACACACACACACACACACACACACACACAAACTTTAATATATTCTTGAGAATTCAGAAAAAAAACCAAAATAAGCAAAAAAAAAATCAACAAAATATATTGTTATAGGACCATTGTCATAGAATTGTCAGTAGTAGCAAAAATATAGAATTTAGCCACACAAATTTAAAAGTATTATTTTTAATAGATGTTTCCATATTAAATTGTTCATGATTTTTAAATTACATGGCACAAAAAATATAAAAAATACAGAGAAATAGAACAAAAAAAGCCAAAATCATATGGGGCTAGTATGAGGAATTCATCATCCCTATCATCCCATCTGCTAATGGAGTATTGAGAAGATATTTTTAATTAACTTATTGAAGATGAACTTAAATTACAGTGCTTTTATTCAATAACAAAAAACTTTTTTTCCATTCACCTGGCAGTAGTCTAAAAAACAATAAAAATAAAAGTTAAGATAGCAACATATTGGATCATTTCTATCTGAATTCCATTGAGAAAATGAAAATAATATATATAATGATTTGAATAGTAATTGCAAATAAGATGCTAAAATGATTCTGTGATATCATTTTGGACATTTCCACCAGTGATATAGTCTTTACATGCCTTCTTTTACAACTATTGTGCATATCCTTCCTTAATGTAATTAAAAAAGTTCCACCCAATATGCTAAAAGGTCTCTGCACAAGTCTTTGAAAATTGTAGTAAGTCCAGGAGGTCCTAGAGCTTTCAATCTACCTTCCTATCCACCCATTTACATTTAGAGAATATCCAAATCTTTCTCCCATAAGTCTTTGAAGCACGTAGAGTGATTATTGTCCCCATTTTACAGATAGACACTGAGACAGAGTGATTAAGTGTGAGGATGGGCTTGAACCTATTATGAAAGCCTCTTACCTGGCCTACCCTAGGCACATAGAGTTAATTTCATTTTTCTTAACGACAGTACTTTTAATTTACAAGATGGGTTTACATTTGCCATTTCATTTGCATTTTAATTTGTATGCATTTTTAAAGTGGGAGGCGAATCAACAAACTTCAAGTTCTATTGATGTGATTGACAATATAGCAATATCCTGTTTTTATTTAGCTCCCATCTGTTTTCAAATTGTGAAGAATCTAATTAATTGAATTCTCTCAATATCCCTTAAATGCACATTGGACCAAATGTGCATTGCATCTTCTCTCTTCTCTGATACACTGAGGAATTGTTTAACTTGTTAAAATTGAGAATAGAAGATTATGAGAAGGCAAAAAGTTGAATTTAGATGATACTGGTCACCAATACAGAATCTGATGCCCCCAGTCCAGCTTTGTGTCCCTGAGAAAGAAATACAGGGAATGCTCTATGTTTACTTGTAAGAGCATAATGAGCAAGGTAATATATACATCATTTTGCTGTGCATTCACTTCAAAAGAAGGGAGGAAGGAAATAAGGGTTTTGCTTGTTTTTACTCTTATAATGCCATGACTAACAAGGCTTACAACACTGTCTTGGAAGCCTTCAATTTATAAAAGGTTTTGTAACCACTTCTCTTCACACAGAAAATAAAAGCATAAAGCTAGTTTGGATAGAAACCAACACTAGAATTAAAGCATTGCATCTCTTGTCAAAATTTTTTTAATGTCCTCACTCCTTTTCTTTTTTTCACACAGCAGGTTTGCTTTATCCATTTTCCTCCCTGAAAGGCAAATGATATTCAGAGTCAAATAAAGCCAGTCATTGCCTTGATAATGACTTGAAAACCAAAAAACATATCCTACAACCTAGTGAAACATTAGATTAAAATAATAAGAATCTTGGTACTATAATTGGACTCTGATAACCCAGAGTTGTAGAAATGTGTTTGATTCATGCATTTAAGTTGTTCACAGTGCCAGTAAGCTGGTTATTTATTTTCCTGGTTAATAGTTAATGTTTTTCAATAATGCTGATTTTTGTCTTTTTTGGCCTGTTTTGTAATTTAAGATGAAGACTTTCAAAGATACGGAAGCATATTTTATCCTTATTATTCTCTAGAACTCAATCTATATCTATAAAACTGAGTAGCCTACTGGTTGTTGTTTAGTCAAATTGGTCGAGAAACTTTGATGTATGAAATTATTGTATAATTTGAATATGAGACCATTTGAATGGCTTTATATACATCTAGAAGTATTGGATGAATTTTTGGTCCTGAAGGCGGGCAAATCAGGGTTCAAGTCCTATCTTAGACATTATGTGACAATGGAGACAAGTGATCAAGTCTTTTTTGTATTTCAGGTAATTTTCAAATCAAAAAGAGGAAACAATAAATAATGCATACATAGCAAAATTAATCTATCTAAAAGAATATATAAATAATACTTTGTAAGAAATCTGTATGCCATTGAATATTAGATATGAAGATACTTTATAAATAATTTAATACAGCCCTCTCATTTATAAATAAAGTGAAATCTGTAGAGATTATCTCTTCATTTCTCAATTGTCTCTATTCCTCTGAATTTCTCCATGATGATCTGATCTTTTTGCCCCACACCATTCTTTTCCTTGATACTGTAGTTGTTCAGTTTTCAGTCATATTTGATCCATTTGGGGTTTTCTTAACAAAGATATTGGAATAATGGCCATTCCCTTCTCTAGCTCATTTTACGGATGAAAAAACTGAGGCAAATTGGGTTAAATGACTATATACTCATATAACTAATAAGTGTCTGAGGTCAGATTTGAACTCATGAAGATAAGTCTTCCTTACTCTAAGGCCAGTATGATACCACCTAGCTTCCCATAGTTGTAGAACTATAGAAGGTCATTAAATCTCTCTAACCCTTCATTTTTCCTGTAATACATGCATACACACATGCCTGTGTGTATGTGTGGGTGTGTATTTATATGCAACATCAGAGGGTTACTATGAAAAAAAAGTTTTATCAATATTCAAATTCTCTATAGTTGATAGCCAGTTAATAAGCATTTGTTAAGTGCTTACTTACTATATATCAACCACTATGCTCTGTTGGCATAAAAATATGAAAAAGAAAACCATGAGTTTATACTCTATAGGAAGGAGACAGCACACAAAAGAAAATTTACTTAAAGGTAGGAAGAAAGGTCTGAGAATGAAGTGACTTAGTATGGGGACATGTTAGAGTCCAGTCCAAGGAGCACAAGTTGTTCAGAAATGGAAAGACAGCTGACTCAGGAACCCTTTTCAAATGAAGGCTAAGTGAGTTCTTTCCTCCATCCACACAAAGGGGCAGAAGGTACAGAGGAGGCATGAGTGCCAAAGATATTTCAATCTTTAAACACAAAGAATTTTCTGATGTGGAAAGTGGCTAACATTTGACTTGAGGGAATGATTGTTTGATAGTTAGGTCACCTGGATTCAAATTTTGGGCTTTTACCATTCTGACTAGGTTATATTCTTATTTTGCAAAACTAAATAAATTAGCCAAACAAGGCAAGTGATACACTGTGTATTTAGGTCAATGTTCATTTGAGAAATATTTATAGGATTCATGGAATTGTTTCAAGTTATCAGAATGATTTGAGTTTACATCTCACATCTAATGTATACTGGTTGAGTGATACTAGTGTAAGTTATTTAACTTCTTAGTATATAGACAAATTTCCAAGGAGGCAAAATATCACAGCAATGTTTAGAGCAGATTGATACTTAACCTGAATTGATTAATGGAATTTCCTTATTGGAAGCACTCTGTACCAATGATATAAAGGTCTGATAAAATTGTATAAAAATAAATGCATGCAATTGACAGGGACAAAGGAGCTTTTAATCTCATTATCCAATATTTTCTGTACTCTTACATATTGTCTAACACAAATGATAAAGAATAACTATTTCATGCATTTATTCATTATCTTTACTTCAGAGGAATGTCTTCTCAGTAAAATTCACAATTTTAGCATGTTTTATAAACAAATCTTATCTCTATATTTCTTTATATCCCTTTGCCTCTGACTCTTTTTGACTCTCTTTTGTGTTTTCTTGTCAGTGATACTAAAATGGTTTGTATTTTCCTTCTCCATCTTATTGTACAGATGAGGAAATTGAGGTAAATAAGGTTAAATGACTTGCCTAAGGTCACACAGCTGGTAAGTGTTGAAAAACCCTAAAAGTCAAATAGCCAATACACATCTGAAAAAATGCTTTCATCTACAATATACTATATAAACAATTATGCAATTTAATTGTAGATTTCTAATGAGAATAAATTTTTCCCAAAGCAGATAATTCTATTTTTTGAACAGTTCCATTATTTTTAAAATATCAAGGCTAAAAATTTCTCTATGCATTTGATTCTGACTGTGTAGACAGAGCCTATATTTCCAGAGTAGGAACCTTTGTGGATGAGACACTTTTCCACCCTTAAAAAAACAAAACCCTATGGTCAAAATGTATTTTTCTCATCCAACCAATAAAAATTTATTCAGTTTTATTTACTGGGTGCTAAGAGTAAATATAAAAGACACAAAACTTCATGGTCCCTGTGTTCAAGGATTTTAAAAAGTAGTATGCATATGAGAGGAAAAAATTCTCAGAATCACAGAATCTGAGTTGAAAGCACATCCAGAAGTCACCTGATTGAATCTATACTTCCAAATAAAGATCTGAACTATGTACTTGGCAAATGATCACCCAGAATTCATTTGGAGACTTCCATTGAGTGAGAATCCTTTTAGAAAACACTGATAATTAGCGAATTCTTTTTTACATAAAACCAAAATTTTGCTCTTTTAAGTTTTAGGAAGAAACACTTCTTCCTTCTTCTGCCCTCTGGGTCCAAACAGAAGAGACCTAATCCTTCTTTCATAAAATGAGTATTTAAATACACAAATATTATCAAATCTTTTATTATTTTAGCTAAAAATCCACATTTCCTTGAACACTGAGAGGACCAGGAACAATAATTGCCAAGACTCATAAAATTGTACACATGTATTCTTTTATATTTTTTTTGTAAGGCAATGGGATTAAGTGACTTGTCCAAGGTCACATAGCTAGGTAATTATTAAGGTTCTGATGCCAAAGTTGAAATGAGATCCTCCTGACTCCAGGGACAGTACTCTATCCACTGAGCCACGTAACTTCCCCTCACATATATTCTTAAAAAAACTCAGTTATTTTGACTACATACCCCATTATTTTTTCTATATCATTGCTATCAGTGTTCCTTAGCATTCAAGAGACTTTTCAAATAACAAATGAAATTAAATATATGGTTTTTCTTATAAGGACCAACTAAGTCAAGTGATATACATTCTTAAATGCTTTATACTTTTTTTGTAAATAAGAGGATATTCTCCTATATTTACATCTCTTGGATCATTTCTTTGTATCTCTTTGTAGCATCCATAGAATTTGTCAAATGTTTATAACAACTTGTAAATAATGTATTTATTGAGCAAAATAAAATTATATCTTTGCATGTAGTTTCCCCACTGTTTAAATTTTAAATTTTTTCTGTTTTTTTCAGATTTTCAGAATTTATAATTTGTTACTATAAAAATACAGTTTTGCTTGCATTCTTACTGAAAAAAAAGACCTAGAAACTCTCTGATGAACAAATTTAGAAATAATAAAAAAATCCCATCTAATTCATCCAAGGGTGAAATTTCAGAAAGAAAATTGGATGGTATAAATGATACAAATGCAGTGTATGAGAGAAAAAGAAAAATTTTCATCTGATTCCAATAGTAATTTTTACATTAAAGAAGTTCTTTTTTATAGTTTATAATCTCAAAGATAATGAGAAAAATAGTTCTCATCAGATCTAAGTTCTAGGAAAAAAGAGATGAGCTACAATATCTGAAAGGTAAATACAGTTCTTCTTGGCAGTATGCTGTAGCAACGAGTAGAGTGAGGATGCTTACAACAGTTAAATATGATACTGTTTGATCCTACATATTCTACAACTCATGTCATTGAGAAAACACCAATTTCTTCCTTTTTAAATTTTAATAAGAGAGCCAGTGCTTAGAAATATTCAGAATTCTACAATTGCTAATTTCTAGTGAGTAACAAGGAACACTAGCTCATACATTGCATTAGAACAATTAGAAAAGTCCTTTGGTCTTATTATTGCTCACCACATTCTTAATGGAAGAACATGACTGTAGAAATTATGTGGGCTAGCTTTTGGTGTGTCCTTTGTTCAGTAAAAATTGTTCACATAATTGATTTTTAGATATAATGTGGTACCTTTGCTTTGATCACTAAATGGAAAGAAACAAGATCTGGGGAAATGTTTTGTCTAGCATCTTCATTGTGGAATCCTTTTGCTGAGAATTCTCAAAAGCCATTTATTCCTGATGTATATGTTGATGAGCAATTGTTACCTGGCAAGGCATACTGTAGATTTATTCAGTATATGTAATTCAAGCCAGACAAATTTGGCCTGAAATTTTGCTTGGCAATGGACACTGAAAACAAATACTTGTTCAACAGATTCCCTTATTTGGAGGATGATACTAGATGGAAAAGATGACACAAGAAGGAACAATACAACTGTCCCTATAGATACAGTATTGAAGTTCATGAAACCATTACTTAACAAAGTCTACACTATAACTCTATAACTTGTGGTAATTAATTTTATATTCCTTAATCATTCCTTGAGACTTGCAAAGCCTAGGTCCAGCACAGCTGGGACTCTCATTTGAATTGTAGAGAATTTCTAGAAGTAACAGAAGTATATAAGTCATTGTATGAAACTGATTTTGAAATATAATGAGTCTACACTGACAGTGATTTCATAACACTCTGAGATCCAAAGCTCTTAATTTTATGAGAATGCTCTCTTAACATAAACAGATTAGAGAGAGAGCAATCCAAATGACAAAATGAATGCTATCTTATTCTTCAAGAATAAGGTACAAAAGGGTGGCTAGATGGCACAGTGGATAGAGTACTGACCTGGAGTCAGGAGTACCTGAGTCCAAATGTGACCTCAGACACTTAATAATTACCTAGCTGTGTGGCCTTGGGCAAGCCACTTAACCCCATTGCCTTGGAAAAAAAAAACCTAAAAAAAAGAAAAGAATATGGTACAAGTAGATGTTCCTGATCAAATAGCTATATCTTATTCAAGTGAAAGTAGTAAGCAGGCGATAACCTCTGCATATTTTTCTACAGTATTTTATAGATGACCCTAATTGACAGATGAATAATTTATTTTTCCAAAAAGTTTTGATTTAAATGTTAGCTGTTGAGAATATGTAAAGTGTATTTGTGGGAAATGATAGACAAGAAAGTATGCAAAATAGTACTTTTAAATGAGGGATTATAAAGCAGTATATTCAATAATACAATTTCTTTCCTCTATCTGTATAAATGTACTTTAAATACAAATAAGTATGAACACATAATTTTTAAATAATAAAAATGTTCATTTTATAATTTGTAATCACTTTTCTTTCCCTTATTGATTAAGAAAATGAACTGCTTTATTGATGCCTCTCAGTTCTTCAAGGTAGTATTAAATTCTATTCCTTCTCTGGATCTCATGAAGTGACCGTGCTTGGATAAGGAAAATATAGACTCAATTCCTAGCCCTACTCCTTTTTTTATGTGATCTTGGGCAAGTGATCTCTCCTAACCTGTTTACTCCATTCTTTATATTTCCCATTGTTCCATAGGAACATTCTATTTTTATGTATGTTTTAACATACTTAGAAAAAGAATCTCAAGATATTTTCCTCCTGCGTTTTCATCTTGCTTACTCATGGTCTTTGATGCTAGCTAAGATTGTAAGCACAATGAACCCTAACTGAGAGGATGGGAAGCAGATTATTCTGTCATTTTGCCAGATCTTTCATTTGAACATTCAGACTGATTTTACCACATTTGTTAAATCTGCCTATAAAGTTCACAACACTTTTTTTTATGTGTTCTAGAACATCAATGATTTCAAGTTCTCCAATGTGTCCTCTGCATATCAAAGCTTCATCATCACATTTAGGAACCAGAAGAATACTTAAGAGCACCATCTTATGAGAACTTAGCATTTCCCTTGCTTTTTTTCATTGTTGATTGCTTTGAGAGCATTTGCCAGAACATTCATGTGCACTATGGTGGCAGTGCTGCAAGATGGCAGAAAGAGAAAAATCTGTTTTCTTTTAAAACAGAGATAACATTCTCAGAGATTTTTTTGAGGATTAAATTCAGGAATGTGCAGTGAGGGTGTGGCTGGTTGAGGCAATTTAAAGTGTACTGAAAACTTCAGAATTCTGCATAAATATGAATTATTATCACCATTGCAAAGACAGTATTGGAAAAAAGTTCTAAAGGTCAAATTTCAGAATAGTATAGGAGACAATCCTTCATTTTGTGACAGAAATTTAAAAACTATGGTTAAGGAATTCTGACATTATAGAGTTGAAAATGTGCAAACCAGTATACTTTAGATAATTAATATCAGTTATTCTGGGAGAAACAAATTATTTATAATAATGAGAGAATAAGATATTTGTAATACTAAGAACTCAGAATCTGTTATACATTGTGGGAGGGAAAAGATTCCTTAAGCATTGATACTTTAAAGATTAGTTTGGTCAATTTATATTTAGGACTTTTAAAATCATTTTAAAAATTCTTCCTCTGAGTTATTAGGCAGCATGGCATAGACAAAGGGGTATTGGACTTGAAATGAATCTTAACATTTTCTTTTTCTAGTTGTGTAACTGCAAGCAATAATTTAACCTCTCTAAGACATGGTTTCTTCATTTTTAATACAGAAAAAAACATTGTTCAATGGACACCTCACCACCTGTTGGTGATTTAAAATTTTATGTTGAATTTAAAAATGTGAACTATTTCTCTAACACTCATTATTGAGTGTTGAGCAAATTGATATAATAACAAGATGATAATCAAGGGTGGATTATTTGGTGGAAGAAGAAGAAAATGATCGATATTGATTTATAATTTACTGGTTCATTCTTCCATGCTGCATGTTACCTTATATACTCTATGACATAGCAGTCTGGGTCATGTTCAATCAAATAATAAAACTGAATGTGTGATAGACAGTTCTATCAGTTGTATGCTGAATGTCACTTGTGTAATATCATCATTGTTTCATATTTTGATTTTTTTCAAGCATTTTGTACATTATTTGATACTCAATCCCAAATCCAGTTAGTTGCTAAGATTTGTAAATTTTGATCTCCACAAACATTAACTTTTGACTCCTCTCCACCACCCTTGTTTAGACCCTTATTAATTTTTGTCTCAACTATTGCAATAGGCTCCTCAATGGTTTCCCTCCCTCCATTTTTTCACCTCTTTTGAAGTGTTAATCCTAAAGTACAAGTATGATGCTATCACTCTTAAGAGGTTCCGTTGATCTTCCACTGCCTTCAGGATAACATAGAATTTCCCCTACTTGGCATTTAAAGTTTTTTCAAAATCTAGCTCCAGTCTCATTTGCTGATTTATTTCATTTGCTCAGAAAAGAAAGAAAACTTTTAAAATAGTATCAGAAGAAACAAAGGAAAGACATATTTAGAGCATCTACAGGTTATGAAAACTCATCAAATAATTATATAGCTAGGTTAACTGGTGCAACAAAAATGCATGTAGTGTTTATGAAGTGATCAGTTGCAAAAAATGAGTAATGAGAAATAGTAGGATATATTAATATTTTATGAATTATGGATAAAAGCAATGGAAAGATTATGAAAAAATAAAATATAAATCTGAACAGATTTTTAGAAAAAAATTAAAATTGAATTAACTGATGACTTTGATATTTGAAAGAAAATTTAAGAATATTAACATTTCATATTCTATGTAGTTTTTACAAATATGATAATATATTAGGACAAAAAGAATCATAAAGATAAAAGGGCATAATAAAAAGCATTTCTATTATATACTATAGTACAATGAAATAGCAATGAATAAATGAAAAATAAACAAAATATACTGAACTAAAAGCAGAATAAGCAATAAAATTCTGTCTAATGGATAAGGGACAGAGGAAATCATAGAAATAGTAATCATTTTTAAAAGTAATTATAAGGAGGAAGCTAGGTAGTGGATAGAGCATTGACCCTGCCAGGAGGACCTGAATTCAGACACTTAAAAATTACCTAGTTGTGTGAACTTGGGCAAGTCACTTAGCCCCGCTGTCTTGCAAACAAAAAAAAAATACACAAAAGTAATTATATCAAACTCAAACATAATCAATCAAAACTAAAGTGGTCTTTAGCAAAAATAAATACATATTTCCATAAATCTGAATCTCCCTCTCAAAATATTTGTTAACAAAATAGAAAGAGATTAGTAAAGATGGCTTTCAATTTCAAAACATGGGATTTTTTTTATTAGTAACTTAAATAAAACACAAAATAAAAAATCTTGAAAATTAATGGAAAAATAAAAAAAAACTTTGAAAGAAAAAATACTATATAACTGATAGAGAAAAGCTCTTAGTTATATTTTAAAAGTTCAACAAAATTGCCAAGTCATTTTTCAGCTTGATAAAGTAAGATATAAAATCAGATTACCCATGTAAAATAAATAGAAGTATGGTGAATCTATTCCTAAGAAAATTAAAAACATTAACAGAAAATAAAGTAAGCAATCATAGTGCCAGCAAAACTAAGAATTCTAAAAGAATGGATTGTTAGAGTAAATAAATTTTTCAGCAACTCAATCTATGAAAAAGAAATCGAGCTACTAATAAATGAACTGCCAGAGGTGAAAGATGGGAGACATATCCTGGGCAAGATGTATTACAATTGTTTTCTTTCAAGTACTGAAAACTCAATTAATACTTATGCTACAAGAATAATTCTCAAAGAAAAATGGAGAACAGAAAAAAAACCTAATACCCCTTCTGAATCTGATGAACACTTAATAAAAAATATCTCTTATGTATCTCTTTCCCTTAATCCTAATTCCTCATGCCAAAAATTTATAATTTGTAAATATGTTTAATAAAATATGTATGTAAAATGCTAATCTGACTATTCCCTGCTGAGGGAAGGGGAATGGAAAGGTATGGTGGAAGGAAATTTTGTACCTTGGAAATAGGCATGTACAAATGGATGATAATAAATAAACAACTATTTTTTTTAAAAGATATATAGAGAAAGCACCTCCTGAAACTGTTTTTAAAAATTGAGACAAAATGTTCTTGATAACTAAATCAGATATTGACAAAATATTCATCTTAATTTCTCATGCCAAAAATTACTAATTTGTAAACATGTTTATCAAAACATGTATGTAAATGCTAACCTCACTGTTCCCTTCTGAGGGAGGGGTATGGGAATGGAGGGTGGAGTAAAATTCTATAACTTGAAAATATGCATGTGCATATGGATGCAAATAAATAAATTATTAAAAAGATATTGACAAAACAAAGTTTTCTCAATTAATTTCATTGACTAAGTCTGATACAAAAAATTTAAGTAAAATTCTTTTCAGGAGACTAAAGAAATGAAGAAGAAAATAGTTTACTGGTCAAATTGGAATAATAACCATTCTATGAGTATTTAATATTAGGAAAGCTTTAGGCATAGCCAATCATTTAAACAACAGAAATAATTTAAAAAGGGATTATTTCCAACAGATAATACTTTAGTTAAGAAATCATGAGTGGTTGAAGTTTAGAGAAGCATGGAAAGAATTTTATGAACTGATGCTGAGTGAAGGGAACAGAACAATATTATATACATTAGCAATTTGTAAATTGATCGACTATGATGGATGCAGTTTCTCTCAGCAGTTTAGAGATCTAGAACAACCCTGGGAGATCTGTTATGGATAACACCATCCATTTCTAGAGGAACAAAACCAAAAAACAGACCCCAAATTCACAGAATCTAAATGGATTTTATGTTCACTTTTTAAAACGTTCTCATGCTTTTCCTTCCTATCTCATGATTTTCTTTCTTTTTCTTAGTTATAATTCCTCATATACAAAATGGCTAATAGACAAATGTTAAAAATGAATTTATATGTACAACTTTTATCATACTGTTTGCCCCTGAGGTGAGGTGGGTTGGGAAGGGAGGGTGGTAGAAAATTGTGTAATTTATAAGTAAATAAGTGGATGAATGTTGAAAAACTTTCATAATATGTTAATTGGAAAAATGAAATAAAATATAGATAAAAGAGATATTAAGGTTAGAATGGACTGGAGTGGTTTAAATCCCAATCATAGTTAAGATTAACTATTGGATCGATATCATTCTAAACAGTTAACTTGATGCCCTGCTAGAAGATACTCCAAATTTAGCTAGAGGATTGTTAGTTATTAATTCTTTTGTGTAAGGAGAACCTTGAAATTCACTTACATTTACACAATTACACAACCTTGAATGTGGGAAAATTATGTGGCAAATGGGGTTATCCCTGATATTCTGAAAATTAAATAAAAAATAAACAAAAACACTGTGGTAGAAGTTGGGAATGAACAATGAACATTCAGGTTGCTCTGATGTCAAAAGTAGATAGATAAGAAATGTTTCTGGCACCTCAGGTGAGATTATTTTGAGAGGGCAGAGATGAGAGTTGCATTACATGGACAAGTATGGATGTATTGTGATCTGTATCATTGGAAGTTACTTCTGACTGAAGGCTATTACAAATTCACTGAAGTAATAAAGCTTCATTCTCAATGTGAATGATGGAAGTCACCTTGTTATTCTGCCTTCTCCAGTCTGCTCCCCCATTTACTCCTCCCTGCCCCCTACTTTATGCAAACAGCATTAGCCTGAGCTGAGCAATGCTATTCATACTTGAGCTGTTTTCATTAAAAGGCCTCCTGCTGGGTTGTAGGCTACACAGAGGAGTAAGAGTAAACAAAAGATAGTGAATTGTATCAATACAGGCATTTCTCTCCCACTTTGTTTATGTTAATAGGAACTTGAAAGCAATTTCTATGACTCCCCTCCTTCAAGGTTTGACTGTATCTAGATATTCTAATCCCTCTAAGTGGGCACCATGGTGTAGTGGGGCTTGCCTGCCTAGCCTCCTGTTGCATGTGTGTGTGTGTGTGTGTGTGTGTGTGTGTGTGTGTGTGTCTGTCTGTCTGTCTGTCTGTCCATCTGTGTCTGTGTCTGTCTCGGTGGGAAGTGGAACTGGTGGGGTCTAGAAGCTGAGCAAAGCCTAGTGTTGAAAGACAGGTAACTCTGGAGTTCAAGTTAATATCCCTTTAAGAACTTGTGAACTCATACCTAGATTCAAATTTAGCTCTAAACTGTCTTAGAGAGTTTGCTGGTTTTGCACAGCTACATGTATTTAATATATACATATATATATATGTGTGTGTGTGTGTGTGTGTGTGTGTGTGTGTGTGTGTGTATACATATATATGTATGTATTTACTATTTCATATATTGACCCAGACTCTTTTCATAGTTCTTGGAGAGGGCTCTGTCTCAGAGACCATTCCTTCTAATTCTTGTTATTCTTGTTCTTATTGAGAGTTGTATCTGACTCTTTGTGACCCCATGAACCATATTGTCCATGTAGTTTTCTTGGCAAAGATATCAGATTTGTTTGTTATTTCCTTTCCCAGTGAATTAAGGCAAAGATGCCCAGGATTACAGAGTTAATAAGTGTCAGAATCTGGATTGGACTCAGGTCTTTCTGATAGCTATCATTCCTTGTTTCTCATTAGAGTAACTTTTTAAATAATTTGCAATAATTTTTCATTCATTTCCTAATGCTGTGTTTGAAATTCCATTTAGAAAATCCAAAATATTGTCCTTATTTTTAATTCTATCTCTGCTAGTTTACTAGATAAGAGTTCTCTCTTGTAAAAGATAGTTTATAACTGAAATGTCTTGGAAGAGATTTGGTGCCTCTTTGCTCATCTGATAATAACCAGAAATTCCTGACTTTTTCCTTTATGACCTAAGATCAGTCAAACTCCTTATCTTGTAGACCCTCTCCAGATCCATATTTGGATCAGAGAAATAGTTACAGCATAGGGAGAACAGACTAATTTACTTAACTTCCCTCTACTCAAAAAACAAAACAAAACAAAACAACAACAACAACAAAACAGGCTCAAGATGATGGAGAAGCCAGGCACTGTTTTTAGCTCTAGCTTTCAATCAGAACTAACATGAACTAATCATCTTATCATATTTTGGATCCACAGAAGCTAGAGAAGAATGGAGGGGAAGATCTGTCACAGGCAAATGTGAACGAGTCTTTGCTCCAGCATAGGAGCAAAGGGTAAGGCCAGGGGACTAACTGAGGACTAATGTGGAAGGTTTTGCTGTGGGCGTAGACTGCCGGAGGAGGGCTCCAGAGCAATGCCCAGACATCTATCCTGTCACTTCAGCTAGTCTGGAAGACCCAGGCTGTGACCCCCATATTTTCAGCCAAGTTCCTATGTTTCCAACTGAGCCCCTCCAAGCTTCCCCATTCCTATAGGAGGGCCTGAATTTCTCCAGAATAAACATAGTAACAGCCATTAGGTTTTTGAACCTTTCCCCAAGGCCCAGATGTGGCCACAGATCTCCCCCAGCTTTGATAGCTGATTAAGTTGATTAACTTTCTAGACTGAGGGCCCAGCCCAGGTTATGTGAGAACAGTTCAGATCCTGCTACCCCACGCCTTGACCTAGGGAGTGGGCCACTGATCTAGCATAAGCCCAGTGAGCAAGATTTCTAGGAATCTCAACATGGAAAGTCTGTGGACTAGCCCCTCCCCCAACACAAATTCTAGGGAAAGGGCCCAAAAAGAAGAAAAGAAGCACAAAGCAGGGTCCATTGAATGCTACTTTGGAAACAAGAATACTAACTTATAGAGGACTAGAGCTTCAGAGGAGAATACGAGCTGGTCTCCAGTTCAGAAAGGCTCCTTAAAAGAGATCAAAAAAGAATTTAAAATACGAATGGGAAATTTGAGAAAAGAAACACAAGAGAAAATTAATATTATGCAAGAGAAAATTAACATCTTACAACAAGAGAACAAATCCTCTGAAAATACAATTGAACAAGGGCAAAAAGAAACTAATTCTCTCAAAAACACAGTTGGGCAAATGGAAAAAGATAACAACTACTTCAAAAACAGAATTGACCAATTGGAAAAAGGAGATATGCAAAAGGTAAATGAAGAAAGCTCTTCTCTAAAACAGACTGGAATCTGTGAAAACTAATGACCTCATGATTCACCAAGAATCTGTTAAAAAAAATTTAAATGAAAAATAGAAGAAATGTAAAATACCTCATTGGTAAAACAACTGACCTGGAAAATGGATTCAGGAAAGACTATTTAAGAATCATAGGACTTTCTGAAAATTTTGAAGGGAAAAAAGCCTGAATCCATACTTCAAAATATAGTGAAGGAGAACTGCTCTGATATCCTGGAAAAAGAGGGCAAAATAGTCACTTAAAGAAAATGTTGATCCTGAAAGGGATCCTAGAATGAAAACACCAAGTGATATTATGGCCAAACTCCAGAACTAACAGATCAAGATGAAAATCCTACAAGAGGCCAGAAAGACACATTTGAGATACCAAGGAGCCACAGTCAGGATTACACAGGTCCTGGCTATGTCAACATTAAGGGATTGCTATTCAAAATATGATGTTCTAGAAAGCATTGGAGCTTGGATTACATTCAAAAATTCAATATCAGGGGCGGCTAGGTGGTGCAGTGGATAAAGCACTGGCCCTGGAGTCAGGAGTAACTGAGTTCAAATACGGTCTCAGACACTTAATAATTACCTAGCTGTGTGGCCTTAGGCAAAGCACTTAACCCCATTTGCCTTGGGAAAAAAAACCTAAGAAAAAAAAAAGAATTCAATATCCAGCAAAACTGAACCTTCTTTTTTTTTTTTTTTTTTTTTAAGGTTTTTGGCAAGGCAAATGGGCTTAAGTGGCTTGCCCAAGGCCACACAGCTAGGTAATTATTAAAGTGTCTGAGACCGGATTTGAACCTAGGTACTCCTGACTCCAGGGCCAGTGCTTTATCCACTATGCCACCTAGCTGCCCCCGAGCCTTCTTTTTTTCAGGAGAGAAGATGAATAATAAATGAAATAGATTTCAACTTTTCCTGATGAAAAGATCAGAGCTAAACAGAAAATTTGATCTTCAAAAAGGAGACTCAAAACACACAAAAAGGGAAACAGGGGAAAGGAAAAAATAGTGTTATTCAATAAGATTAAAATGGTTTTATTCCTCACCTGGGAGGAATGGAAGGAAAATTCTCATGAGGAAAATTCTTTTAAGAATTATAACTCTAGGGCAGCTAGGTGGTATAGTGGATAGAACACCTGCCCCAGAATCAGGAGAACCTGAGTTCAAATCAGGCCTCAGACACTTAAATAATTACCTAGCTGTGTGGCCTTGGGCAAGCCACTTTGCCTCACAAAAAAAAAAAAATCTAAAAAAAAAAGAATTGTAACTCGATTAGAGGCAATATACTTAGGCAGAAGGGATAAAAATCCATGACCTGATTATGACTTTGATTGAATTATTTAAAAATAAGATCTCATTAAAAAGGGAAGACAGTAAAGAGGCAAGATGAAGGGGCAGATTGAATGGGATAAATTACAACACATGAATTGGTTCAAAGGACCTATTGCAATAGAGGAGAAGAAGGGAGGAGATGTGAAATGCCTGAATCTTACTCTCAACAGATTTGGCTCAAAGATGGATTAATACATACTCAATTGGGTTTGGAAACTTATTTTACTTTTCAAGTATTAGGAGGGGTAAGGCAGGGGGAGGAAAGGAGGGACTGACAGAAGGAAGGGAAAGAAGAAGTGTAAAGGGAGAGGGGGAAAAATGGGGGGTTGGGAAGAAGGGGATTAAACACGCTGAAGGAGGTTGTTCTTAGAAACAATATACTGGGAAATAGGGATAAATGGAAAAAGATGAAAAATACAGATGGAGGAAATATAGCATGGAGAGCAATAAAGAGTAATTATAATTTTGAATGTGAATGGGATGAATTCTCCCATAAAAAAGAAGTGCATAGAAGAGTGAATTAAAAATCAGTTGTTGTTTACAAGAAATTCATTTGAACCAGAGAGATACATATAGAGTAAGGGTGAAAGACTGAAACAGAATATAATATGTTTCAACTAAAATGAAAAAGGCATGAATCGCAATCTTTCTCTCAAAGCAGCTGCAAAAATAGATGTCATTAAAAGATATAAAGACAGCCTTGATGGAAGCAGCTCCTCTCAGCAGTCCAGAGAGCTAACATAACTGTATTAGACTGGTTATGGACTATATTATCCTCATCCAGAGGAAGAAAAACAAAACAAAACAAAACACACAAACACACACACACACACACACACACACACACACACACACACACACACACACACACCAAAAAAACCCTTCAGAATCTGATGAACACTTTATAAAAATTATCTCTTCTGTATCTCTTTCCTTTAATCCTAATTCCTCATAACAATAATTACTAATCTGTAAACATGTTTATCAAAATATGTATTTACAGTGCTAACCTGACTGTTCACTGCTGAGGGGAGGGGTCTGGGAAGGGAGGGTAGAAGGAAATTTTGTAATTTCAAAACTACTATACCTGTGCATATGGATGAAAATAAATGAATAAATTAAAAAATTAAAAAGAGATAAGGAAAGAAACTGTATTATCCTAAAATGTACCATAGATAAGACATAATTTCAATACTAAATGTGTATACACAAGCAGTATATCATCCAAATTTTCAGGGGTTTTTTTGCAAGACAAAAACAAATAATTGGCTATACCAATAACAAATCTTACAGAAATCATATGATTGTCTCACTAGATGCTGAAAAATCCTTTGACAAAATACAGCACCCATTCCTACTAAAAACACTAGAGAGCATAGGAATAAATGGATTGTTCCTTCAACTGATAAACAGTATTTACCTTAAGCCCTCAACATGCTTTATATGCAGTAGGGATTAGCTAAAAGCTTTCAAAGTAAGATCAGGGGTGAAACAAGGATGCCCATTATCACCACTATTATTAAATATTGTATTAAAAATGTTAATTTTAGCAATATAAGAAAAAATAAATTGAAGGGATTAGAATTGGGAATGAAGAAACAAAACTCTTGCTCTTTCTAGATGACACAATGGTATACCTAGAGAAATCTAAAAAAAATTATCTTAAAAACTACTGAAAACAATTAGCAACTTTAGGAAAGTCTCAGGGTATAAAATAAACCCACATATATCCTCATCATTTTTATACATTACTAACAAGCTACAGCAACAAGAGAAATAAAGAGAAATCACATTTAAAATAAATTTAGGCAAAATGAAATACTTGGGTGTCTACCTACCAAGGCAGACTCAGAAACTATGGAAACAACTATAAAACTCTTTTCACACAAATAAAATCAGTTCTAAATAACTGGGCAAATATCAGCTGCTCATAGAAATGCCAGGCTAATGTAATAAAAATGACAATTCTGCCTAAATTAAACTACTTATTTAGTGCCATACCAATCAAACTTCCAAAAAAATTATATTAGTGAACTAGAATAAATAGTAACTAAATGCATTTGGATGAAAAAAAAGTCAAGAGTATTAAGTGATTTAATGAAAAAATGCAAAAGAAGGTGACAGCCATAAGAGATCTAAAATTATTTTATAAAGCATCAATTTTCAGAACTGCCTGGTACTGGCTAAGAAAAAGTGGTGAATCAGTGAAATAGTTTAGGTGCAAAAGATAGTGTGCTGTAGCAGGGAATGATCATAGTAATCTACTGTTTGATAAACCCAAAGAGTCCAGCTTCTGGTATGAGAACTCATTCTTTATTAAAAACTGCTGGGAAAACTGGATGGTATGGCATCTTACATCCTATACCAAGATAAGTTCAAAAATGGGTGCAGGATTTAGACAGAAAAGACAATATTATAAGCCAATTAGGAGAACAAGAAATAGTTTACATGTCAGATTTATGAAAAAGGAAGCAATTTATGACCCAAGAAGAGATAGAGAACATTATAGAAAACAAACTGGATATTTTTGATTACATTAAATTAAAAAAAAAATTTGCACAAACAAAACCACAGTAACCAAGATCAAATGGAATGTAGTAAATTGAAAAAATAATTTTTACAATTAGTATTTCTGAGGACTCATTACTATAATTTGTTAAATTATAGTAATATACTAAATTTGTTTTTAAAAAGTCATTCTCCAATTAACAAACGATCAAAGGATATACAAAGGCAAATTTGCAGTTGAGGAAATCAAAGCTACCTATATCCATATGAAAATTGCTCTAAATAATTATTGATTAGAAAAATGCAAATTAAAGCATCTCTGAGATACCATTCTTCTCAGATTGACTAATATGACCAGATAGGATAATGATCAATGTTAGAGGGGATGTGGGAAATCTGGGACATTAATGAATTGTTGATGGAGCTATGAACTGATCCAACCTTTCTGGAGAACAATTTGGAAGTATACCCAAAGGGCAATATAAATGTGCATTACCCTTTGATCCAGGCAATGCTACTACTGGGTCTATACCCTGAAGAGATCATGAAAATGGGTAAAAATCCCACATGTACAAAAATATTCATAACAACTCTGTTTGTAGTGGCAAAGAACTGGAAACTGGGGGGATGTCCATCAATTGGAGAATGGCTGAACCAATTTTGGTATATGTTATGTGATGGGATATTATTGTTCTATAAGATAATCAGGAGGAATGGAACTTCAGAGAAGCCTGTAAAAACTTGCATGAATTGATGCTGAGTGAGATGAGCAGACCCAAAAGAACATTATACATCTTAGCAACATCATGGGTTGATGGTCAACTCTGATGAATTTGCTCATTCCATCAGTGCACTCTGGGGACAGGGATTTGTAATAGAGAATGCCATCTGTATCCAGAGAAGAAACTATGGAGTTTGAACGAAGAACAAAGATTATTTTCAATTTTTAAAAGTTTTCATATATTTTATATGATTTTGCTATCTCTAATATTTTCTTTCTTCCTTTTGTGTCTTTTTTCTTTCAACACATTCAACTTGTATCTATGCATTTCATAGAAGAAAATGTAAAGACTATGTTGGAGTGCCTTCTGTTGGGGGGAGGAAGGAAGAGAGACAGAGAGGAAGAAAAAAATTGAAAAATGCAAAATCTTGCAAAAATGTTTGGTAGAAACAACAATTTATGTAATAGGAAAACAAATGAAATATTTATATAATAAAAAAACTTCCCTCTACTCCATTTTTTTTTTGGCAAAATAAAGGGTTGGATTAAATGTCCACTGTGACCCATTCCTATTCTAAAACTTTGGTGATATGTTATTACCAACTATTATAATTGCTGAGAGAAGTTTAATATTTGAATAAAATGTACTATTTGCCATTATGGAGCTTATAGTTTGGTATCTATGTGTATCTATGTTGGTGGAAGGCATCATAAATACACTTTAATTATATACTTAAGGATTCCATATTTCTACTTGATCTACATCCTGGGATTCCATCAGTTTATGGAACTACAATTGAGAAACTTTCTCTATCAGTATAGAAAAACAATTTATTTCTTTTTGAAAATTTTGATCTTTTTTAACTCAACAGAATATTTTTAACATTATACATACATATTTTTGATAAACATGTTTAAAGATTACTCATTTTTGGTATGAGGAATTAGGATTAGGGGAAAGAGATTCATAAGAAATCATTTTTATAAAGTGTACATCAAATTCTGAAGGGTTTTTTTGGTTTTGTTTTGTTTTTCTTCCTCTGAATGGGAATAACTTTGTCCAAAACTGGACTAATACAGATTTCCCAGCTCTCTGAACTTCTGAGAGGAGCTGCTTCCATCAAGGTTGATCATCTCACAGTGTTGTTGCTAATGCGTACATTGTTCTCTTTGTTCTGCTTCCTTCACTCAGCGTACAGATCTTTTAATTCATTCCATGCTTCTCTGGAATCCAATCATTTTTGGCTTCTTATAGAACAATAATATTCCATATATTCATGTACCATAACTTGTTTAGCCTTTCCCAAAATGATGGGCATCCCCCTCAATTTCCAATTCTTTCTCACTACATAAAAAGAGCTGCTATGAATATTTTGGAATATGTGGGATTTTATCACTTTTTATGATGTTTATTACCTTAAGGCCTAGAACTGGAATTGCTGAGTCAAAGGGAATAAACATGTTTATTGCTCTTTGGGCATAGTTTCATATTGCTCTCCACAAAGGTTCTATTCACTATTCCGCTAGCAATGCATCAATATCCCAATCTTCCCGTAACCTCTCCAACACTGATCATTTTCCCTTTTTCTCATTTTAGCCAATCTAATAAGTGTGAGGTGATACCTCATAATTACTTTAATTTGTATTTCTCTAATCACTAATGATTTGAACCTTTTTTATATGATTATATAGAGCTTTAATTTCTTCATTTGAAAATTATCTATGCATATCCTTTGACCATTTATCAATTGAGGAATGAATTGTAACCTGATAAATTTGATGAAATTCTCTCTATATATTTTAGAAATGAGACTTTTATCAAAACACCTAGTTGTGAAGATTGTTTCCCAGCTTTATGCTTTCCTTCTAATTTTGGCAGCATTGATTTTATTAGTGCAAAACCTTTTTAACTTAATATAGCCAAAAATCATTCTTCTGCAGTTTATAATGTACTCTAATTCTTGTTTGGTTACAAATTTTTTTTCCCGTTCTATGGATCTGGTAGATGGAGTATTTCTTGGTCTATTCGTTTATCTATGGTGTTGCTCTTTATGTCTAAATTCTCTACAGTTTGACCTTATTTTGGTATAGGATGTGAGATGTGAGTCTATACCTAATCTTTGCCATACTGTTTTTCAATTTTCCCAACAATTTTTGTCAAATAGTGAATTCTTATCCCAGAAACTGATGTCTTTGGGATTGTCAAACAATAGATTGCTGTAGTCATTTACTATGGTTTGTTTTCAACCTATCCTAATCCACTGAGATCCACTACTCTATTTCTTAACCAGTACCGGGGGCTTGCATTACTCCTGCTTCATGGCAGAGTTTTAGATCTTGTAGTGTTAGGCCACCTTCCTTTAACATTTTTTTTTTCATCTGTTATCTTGCTATTCTTGCCCTTTTGCTGCTCCAGATGAATTTTGTTACTATTTTTTCTAGTTCAGTAAATAATTATTACTGAATGACTAATTTAATTTGGGGCAAATTTTGTTCTTAACCCCAATTGATTTACTTGATCTATCAGTCAACAGACTTAAACAACAATAATAACATGTTTAACCTAAACACAGAGAAAAAAGTATTCATGATAAATATAAAGTACCTCAATGTACATAACATATGGAGCCTTGAATAGGAAGATATGTTAAAATATTAAGATATAAGTTCTATTGCTCTGTGCAAGTCATTTAACTTTAGTTAATGTAAAATATGATGCTTAGTCATTAATCTCTGACCTCACTTCAAACTCTTTATCTTTGATTCTATGAATTGAATAAATATAATGTATATTCAAAACTAGGTAGGGAGGGAGAGCAAATACAGTTACAGGGGCTCAGGAATCACTTCATAAAGAAAACTGAGCTTGAACTGAGTCTTAAAAGAATAAAAGGGATTCTATAAATTAATTGGGAGAAAGGAGTAAATTCCAAGTCTTACTCATTTCAGTCATGTCTAATTCTTTGTGACCCAATTTTGGATTTTCTTGGCAGTTGCTAGAATGGTTTGCCCTTACCTTCTCCAGTTCATTTTACATAAGGGAGACTGAGGCAATCAGGGTTAATTGATTTGTCCAGATTCACATATTAGTAAGTCTTTCAGGTGGGATTTGAATTCAGGAAGATGAATATTGATTCCATGTCCATCAAATTAATCCACTGTGCCACTTGATTTCCTCATATTCCAATTGATTACCTGATATTCCATATGTTCAATGCAAAGGCATGAATACTGGAGGAGTGACTTGTGAGAATAATAGAGAAAAGGCTAGTTTGTCTAGATTACTGAAGACAGGAAGGGGAAGAATGCATAGTGAGTCTGAAAAGCTGGAAAGATAAATTGCGAATGGAGAGTAGAAGACTTTTAAAGGTAAAATGAGAAGTTTATAGCTTATCAATAAAGTAATATGGAGTTACTGTGGTTGATTAAGGAAATTCACTTTGAGAATGAAATCAAAGATAGATTAGTAGTCCAATTTGATTAGAATTCAAAATGTATGATGAAGAATTGAATGAAATCAAGGTAGATGGGCAGGCTAGAAAAAGTGAAGAATCTTGAAGGTCAGAACAAGGTAAATTTGTTTTATCCATGAACTAAAACAAGTATTTGTTAAGTTTCTGATAGGTGGAAAACATTATGCCAAGAGTTAGGATTATGAAGAAATAAAATAAATAGTCCCCATCCTCAAAGAAATTATGTTCTATTTAGGAGTATGTGAGGGGAGGAAATAGCACACACACACACACACACACACACACACACACACACACACACACACACAAAACAAGATGCTTTTGGAGCCTTAAGGAAATTTAGCATTTGAGAGGAATCATTAATGATTTCATTAAAAAAAAAGTTTTGTCTAAGCTTAGCTTTGATGAAAACCCGGGATCCTAAAAGGTAGACTGAGAAGGGAGCACATTGCAGACATGGTGAATAATCACTACAGAGGTACAGGATGGGTAATGCTCTACTGGAGTCAAGAAGATCTGAGTTTGAATCCTTCCTCTAACACATACTAGTCATGTGACTCTAGACCTGCCATTTAGCCTTTCTGTCTTAGTTTTCTCATCTTTAAAATAGAGGTGAATAATAACTCTCTTACAGGATCATTTTGAAAATCAAATTAGATAAAATGTGAGGTACTTTGAAATTTGAAAGTGATCTCTAATGACAAGCCATCCTCATCATTATTAAAATTAATTATACTAATCATTAATAGCAAGAGGCACACTTTGGTTTAAATATAGATTATATTAAGGAGAGCAATATTCAAGACTGAGTAGGAAGGTGATAGTCAGGTTATTAAAGTCTTTAAATATCAAACAAGAAATTATTTATGTTTAATGCTTGAACTAATAGTAAGCTATTGGAATGTAGAAGGAAATGTGACATCTATAAGTTATCTAGCAGAACCCCCTAACTAAAATCCAGTTCATATGCTTGTCATGGCATCACCTCATCTGATGTTGTGGTCTTCTTCCAGAATAAAGGACAAACATCATTAACAAACACTAATTTGCTTAGCTTTAATGTAGGAAGAATGATTGTCAATAACGAATTGGTTTGGTTACTTGTGTTTGGAAGAGTGACTCATTGTGCATTGACTTTCCTTTAGCAAGGCAATGGGGTTATGTGACTTGCCCAAGGTCACCCAGCTAGGTAATTATTAAGAATTACTGCCTAGAAGAAACTCTGAGATTCAATACTTTGCCAATATCAGTGGAGAACAACATCTTGGAAGGGTTTATGTCTACTCCAGAGAAATGCAGTGATATCAGCAGATGTCAGCATCTTTGTGACATCAGAAGTGTGAGTTGCCCTTCCATGTGTGTGATCCTCTTACACATGCCTGATGCATATATCTCCTTCCACATGGATGTCCTGGCCACAGATGTTACCTAGATGCAGATACATTAATGAGGATATCCATAGAGGTCTACTCTTTCTTATTTGGGGACAGATAAATGCTCTTCCATTATGCTAGTACCTTTAGAGTTTTGTTTTTAAACTAAATACATCCTTTTATTGACTAGTAAAAACAAACACATTGTGAAAATTCATGAGCTAAGATATGGAAAGAAATAAGACTGACAAAGTACTTAAGAGTCCAGAGCAGTCAACTAGAGGGCCCTTGAATAAAAGCAACTACCCTGGTTTTGATTGACTAGATATTTTGAGTATTTTAAATAAAAAATAACTAAATATTTATAGATATCTCTAACCTATGCTGTAGAGAAAGGACATTATCAGGAGCTCCACAGTCAGTGGAAGAACCAATAAACAGCACACATCAAAGAATAAAGAAAGGAGAGATAGAAGATAGATACTGTGTTAAGTGCTCTTCTTTCCCCTCAAAAACAACATGAAAGAAACATCTTAACAGAAATTCCATTGACAAAACACAGAAAGAGAAGCTAAGAGAAGAATACCTACCAAGAAGGTCTGCCTTGGGACAGTGGGTGAACCTGGAGCAGAGACCAGAGGATAAGCAGGGGGGAATGGCAGCTAGGGGAAGCCAGAGGGCCAGCCTCAGTCATAGAGACTTTAGGTGAGTGGCAGGTGCGAGATCCAACTTTTGCTGCAGAGTCTTTGTGTGTGTGGGGGGAGAGGAGCTACTGGAGGGTGAATTCCAGCAGAGTCTCACAGAGCACACCTGGAGAAAAATCTGCTGGGCCAGGGATTTGAGTCCCAAACTTTCAGCAGAGACCTTTGCCCAGAACAAACAATAAACAAGCCCCCACCCCCTCAGGGTAAGGCATGGTCAACAGAATTCACTCAATGGAAAGAGATTAACTCCCTCCCCCAGGGCCCAGTCCAGTGTTCAAGGTCAACTCAGACCCTGCAGCTCACTGCCCAAACACTCCAGAGAAAGCAACCAATACCTCCTACTGGCTGGTCCTTGGAACTAAGCCAAGTGAACAAAGCCTCTAGGATCTTCAAAAGCAAACCTCTGAGAGCCAGCCTCCCCCTGCCCCCCAGATCCTAAAAAAAGATGAAGAAAGGCCATTGAAAAGGTGGAGGGCACATGGAGAAATACTTAGAAGAAACATATTCTAAGCCAGAGATCTAGCACTTTTGAGGAGAATATGAATGGGTCTCCAGCCAAGAAAGATTTCCTTGAAGAAATCAGGAAGGAGTTTAAAAATCAATTGGAAAAATTAGGAAAAGAAACTCAAGAGAAAATTAACATCTCTCAAAAAAAGAAAACAAATCTTGGAAAATACAATTGGACAAATACAAAATGAGAATAACTCTCTCAGTTCTTCAGTTGGGCAAATGCAAAAAAGAAAATGATTCTCTCAAAACCTAAATTGGTCAAATGCAAAAAGAAAATGATTCTCTCAATACTACACTTGGGCAAATGGAAAACTCCTTCAAAAATAGAATTGACCAACTGGAAAAGGAGTTGCAAAAGATAAATGAAGGAAAAATGTTCTCTAAAAAAGAGAAGGGAATCGGCAGAAACCAATGACTTCATGAGACCACAAGATTGTGTTAAACAAAACCAAAAGATTGAAAAAAATAGAAGAAAATGTAAAATGCCTCATCACCAATGACCTTAAGAACAGATCAACATGGTAGAACCTGAGAATTATAGGACTTCCTTAAAACATTGAAGAGGAAAAAAAAGCCTGGACTTAATATTACAAGATTTAATGATGGAAAATTGCCCTGATATCATGGAACAAGAGGGCAAAATAGTTAGTGAAAGAATACATCATCCCCTCTGGAAAAAGATCCTAAAATGAAAACACCAAGGAATATGGTGCCTAAATTCTAGAAATATCAGATAAAAGAAAAATTCCTGCAAGCAGTCAGAAGAAACAATTTAGATACCAAGGAATCACAGGAAGCATTGCACAGGACCCTGCTGGAACAATATTAAGGGACTGAAGGGCCTAGAATGAGATATTCTGTAGAACAAAGGAGCTTGGAATGCAGTCAAGAATCTACTACCTGGCAAAGGCTGAGCTTTCACTACCAGGGGAAAAGATGGACATTTAATGAAATGGGAGACTTCCAATATTTCATGATGAAAAGACCAGAGCTAAATAGAAAATTTGAACATCAAACAGGAGGCTCAAGAGACACATGAAAAGGTTAAAAAAATAAGGGTAAAGAAAAAAAAATGCTATCCAATAAGACCAAATTGGCTATATACCCACTTGGGGAAAGAGTCTCATAACTCTTGAGAATTGTACCTCTATTAGAGAGAATATCACTTTCCTGTGACTCAGAATGATTTATAAACAATACCACCTTAAAAAGGGGGACAGTAAGGAGATGGGAAGATGGAGGAGACTGAATGGGGTAAATCTCATTACATCAAGAGGTACAAAAGACCTATTACAACAGAGAGGAAGAAAGGAGGAGGTGAGAAGCACCTGAATCTTCTTGGCTTAAAGTTAACTTACACATACTCAGTTAAGTTAAGAAACTTATCTTACCTTTTAAGTATTAAAAGGGGAAAAGGGGAAAGGAGGAAGGGGGGATGGTAAGGGCAGAAAAAGGGGAACTGACAGAAGGAAGGGAAGGAGAAAGGGGGAAAGTGAAAGGGGAAAGAAAGGGGAGGGGGTTGATATAGGAGGGTAAACACACTGAAGGTAGCGATATTCATAAACAAAATATTGGGGAATGTGGAAAAAGGGAAAAAAAGGGAAAAATACAAATAGAGGGAAGATAGCATGGAGGGCAATAAAGAGTTAGTAGTTATAACTTTTTATGTGAATGGGATGAACTCTCCCTTAAAATGTAAGTGAATAGCACAGTAGATAAAAAAACGAGCAACCTACATTACACTGCTTACAAGAAACTCATTTGAAGCAGAGAGATACATATAAAGATAAAAGGTTGGAGCAAAATATATTTTGCTTCAGCTGAAATGAAAAAAAGAAGGGGTAGCAATCCATCCTTATCTCAAACAAAGCAGCTGTAAAAATAGTTTTAAAAGAGATAAAGAAGGAAACTATAACCTCCTAAAAAGTACCATAGACAATAAATTAATTTCAATGCTAAATATGTATGCACCCAATGGTACAGCATACAAATTCTTAGAGAAGTTGAAAGAGCTAAAGGAAGACATAGACTGCAAAACTCTACTAGTGGGAGACCTCAATCTCCTGCTCTTAGATTCAGATAAATCTAATCATAAAATAAAAAGAAGGAAGTTAAGGAGGTAAAGAGATTGTTAGAAACCCAAGACATGATAGACCTATGGAGAAAATTGAATGGAGATAGAAAGGAATATACTGCAGTACATGGCACTTACACTTATACTTACAAAAAAAATTTACCATGTACTATGGCAAAAAAAATCCCCATAATGATCAATTGCAGAAAGGCAGAAATAGTGAATACAGCTTTTTCAGATCATAATGAAATAAAGATCATATATAATACTGGGGCAGGGAGATATAGACATGGAACTAATTGGAAACTAAATAACCTCATTTTAAAGAATGAGTGGATCAAGCAACAAAATATAGAAAGAATTATTTATTTCATCCTAGATAATGACAATAATGAAACAATATACCAAAACCTATGGGATACACTCAAGGTGGCTATCAGGGGATAAATTATATCTTTATGGGCTTACATGAATAAATTAAAGAAAGAAAAAAATCAATGAACTAAATATGCAACTAAAAAAATTAGAGAAAGAACAAATACAAATTAGAAATTCTAAAAATCAAAGGAGAAATTAATAAAATCAAAAGCAAGAAAACTATTGAACTAATAAATATAACCAAGAGCTGGTTTTATGAAAAAAACAATAAAATTGATAAACCTCTGGTCAATTTGATTAAAAAAAAAGAAAGACGAAAATCAAATTGTTGGTAACATAAATGATAAAGGTGAACTCATCACATAAGTCAGAAATTAAAGTAATAATTTGGGAATTATTTTGCCCAACTCTATACCAAAAAATTTGACAATCTAAGTGAAATGGATGAATATCTATGAAAATAAACTTGCTCAGATTAAATGAATAGGAAATTAAACACCCATCTCAGAAAAAGAAATTCAGCAAGCCATTATTGAACTCCCTAAGAAAATATCTCCAGAACCAGATGGATTCACAAGTGAATTCTATCAAACACGGAATTCTATCAAAGATGGAATTCTGCCTAACTCTTTCTATGGTGTTGATATCTAAACCAGGAAGAGTTAAAACAGAGAAAGAAAATTATAAACCTATTTCATTGATGGATGCAAAAATCTTAAATAAAATCTTAGCAAAACAATTACAACAAGTTATCACTAGGATAATCCATTATAACCAAGTAGGATTTATCCCAGGAATGCAGGGTTGGTTCAATATTCAGAAAACTGTTAGTATAATTAATTATATCAATAACATATCTATCAGAAATCATATGATCATATCAATAGATGCTGAAAAAGCTTTTGACTAAATATAGTACCCATTCCTTCTAAAAACACTAGAGAGTTTCAGAATAAATGGATTGTTGGAAATCATCAACAAGCATTACATGCAATGGGGATAGGCTTGAGGCATTCCCAAAAAGATCAGGGGTGAAACAAGGGTGCCCATTATCACCACTACTATTCAATATTGTATTAGAAATGTTAGCCTCAGCAATAAGAGAAGAAAAAGAAATTGAAGCAATTAGAATTGGGAAGGAAGAAACAAAACTCTCACTCTTTGCAGATGACATGATGGTATACCTAGAGAACCCCCCAAAATCATCTATAAAACTACTAGAAATAATTAGCAACTTTATCAAAGTAGCAGGCTATTAAAAAACCCCTCATAAATCTTCAACATTTCTATATACAACTAACACGATATAGCAGAAAGAGCCAGAAAGAGAAATCCCATTTAAAGTAACCTCAGACAATATAAAATACCTAGGATTGTACCTGCCAAGGCAGACTCAAAAATACATTTTGAAAACAATTACAAAACGCTTCTCACAAAAGTAAATTCAGATTTAAATAACTTGTTGAACATCAACTGCTCATGGATAGGTTGTGCTAATATAATAAAAATGACAACTGTACCAAAACTAGACTAAACTAATTTAGTGCCCTACCAATCAAAATTCCAAAAATTTACTTTAATGAGTTACACAATTTGTAAATTCATTTGGAGAAATAAAGTCAAGCATTTCCAAGGATTCAATGGAAAAAAGGGCAAAAGAAGGTGGCTTAGCTTTAACAGGTCTAAGATTATATTATAAGGCATCAATCATCAAAACTGGTATTGCCTAAGAAATACATTGGTGGATTAGTGGAATAGACTAGATGCAATAGCAGGAAATGATTATAGTAATCTGTCATTTGATAAACCCAAAGAGTGCAGCTATTGGGATAACAACTCTCTCTTCAACAAAAACTCTTGGGAAAAGTTTAAGTTAGTATGGAAGAAATTTAGATTAGACCAAAATCTCATACCCTATTCCAGGATAAGATTCAAATGGATACAAGATTTAGACATAAAAAACAATATTATAAGCAAACTAGAAGATCAAGGAGTAGTTTACCTGTCAGATCTATGGATAGGGAAGCAGTTTATGACCAAGGAAGAGATGGAGAATATCATTAAAAACAAAATAGATAATTTTGATTGCATTAAATTAAAAAGGTTTTGCACAGACAAAAACACTGTAATCAAGATCAAAAGAAATCTAGTAAATTGGGAAACAATTTTTGCAACTAGTATTTCTGACAAAGGACTCATTTCTAAAATATACAGAGAACTGAGTAAAATTTTTAAAAAAAAGACAACCAAGTCTTTCCCCAATTGACAAATGGTCAAAGGATATGAAAAGGCTACTTACAGCTGAGGAAATAGAAGCGATCCATAGTCATATGAAAAATTGCTCCAAATCATTACTTATTAGAGAAATGTAAATTAAAGCACCTCTGAAACACCACCTTACACCTCTCAGAGTGGCCAGTATGACCAGAAATGACAATGATCAGTGTTGGAATGGATGCAGGAAATCTGGGACACTAATATATTGTTGGTGTAGTTGTGAACTCACCCAGCATGTCTGGAGATCAATTTGGAATTATTCTCAAAGGGCAACAAAAAAATGTGCATACCCTTAGATCCAGCAATACCACTACTGGGTCTATACCCTGAAGAGGTTATGAAAAAGGGTAAAAACACCACTTGTACAAAAATATTCATAGCAGCCCTGTTTGTAGTGGCAAAGAATTGGAAATTAAGTGAATGTCCTTCAATTAGGGAATGGCTTAACAAACTGTGGTATATGTATGTCATGGAAGACTATTATTCTATTAGAAACCAGGAAGGATCGGAATTCAGGAAGCATGGAAGGATTTGCATGAACTGATGCTGAGCAAGATGAGCAGAACCAGAACAAAGCTGTACACCCTAACAGCAACATGGGGGTGAGGATCAACCTTGATAGACTTGCTCATTCCATCAGTGCAACAATCAGGGACAATTTGGGGCTATCTCTGTATCCAGAAATCGAATTGTGGAGTTTGAACAAAGACCAAAGACTATTACCTTCAATTTAGGGGGAAAAAACCCTGTTATCTTGTTATGTCAGGTTGCTATTTCTTATAATTTATTTTTCTTCCTTAAGCATATTGTTTCTCTCCCATCACATTCAACTTAGATCAATGTATACCATGGAAATAATGAAAAGACTAACAGACTGCCTTCTGTGGGGGGGCGGTGAGGAGAGGGAAGCAAGATTGGGGAAAAATTGTAAACCTCAAAATAAATAAAATCTTTCCTAAAAAATAAATAAATAAATAAATGGATAGATATGTAAAAGTATATCAGAATAGGTAAAAGGTGACTTTGGCGCAAGAGTCTGTTGAAACTAGATCACGTGAAGACTGGAAGAAGGAAACGCCTCATGAAGAAGTTGTTAAGCTAGTGATTAAGCTGAATCTGGAAGGAAACCAAGGATTCTATGAGGTAGACAAGAATAAGGGCAGCTAAGCATGAAGAATAATATCAAGTGTAGGAGAAAGAAGATAAAGAATTGGTGGGGGCAGGGGTTATGTGAGATGGGGAAATGAATAGAACAACTTTTTTCCCCCACTCATTTAATGTATGTATAATTTAAAAAACCAAGGACCAGCAACTTCATAGCAAACTTTTTAATTCAATTAAACAAATAGTAGGTGGTTAAAGTCCAGTTTATCCTTCACTTGATTGTATTCTGACTGGCCTAAAACTATATAGTACCTTTTTCATGATGACACTCACTTTGACCTGCAGGACCAAGTCTGTTCACCTGATCACAATGAATTTGGTCAATTTAGTTTAAGCAAAAATTATGCTGTACATAAAGTGCACTTACACTTCAAAAGGTTTGAAGCACATTACTGATGCTGACCTGAATTCTGAAAAAAAAACTGACCCAGACAAGTAATCTGGATTAGTCTTTTTTCAACATTCAAGTTTCCTGAGCTCTGAAATGTCGGCTCTAAGTAATAAGATGAATTTGAAAACAATCACACAAAAACCTTTCCAATAACCTTGTATTCCAATGAAATACTTAAGCTATTTTTCTGTTACTAACATAACAGACAGTAGCATCAAGTCCAAATTGGATACAATATTAACAGTTGATATCATTCAACCTTTAATTGAATACTGCTTCTTGATTTTAAAAATGAGTTTTCTATGGATTATTATAATTTGAATACTAAATTCTGTTAATATTACTAATGGAGATTAAAAGCAACCATGCATTTCTTTAAAAATCATCTTTAAATATTTTTAAAATTAATAATCAGAGTGGTCTTTTCATACATGTCCTTATGGTAAATGATTCTGGCAAGGGAGTCACCTGCAAATATGAAAGATAACATTGCAGTAATTACTTGTTTTCATGTGCATATACACCATGGCAAATAGATGAATCCAACACAAATTGTCAGCACCCTTTTCCATCGAACTTTAGAAAAGTTCCTGAAGAAGTAAGTAGTCTTTTGGTAATAATGTAAAGGCCGTTGGCAGTAACTAGAATGCTTGTATGTTTGTTCTTGTAAAGAAAATTTCTCAATTTGTTAAAGAAGCCAAGAGGATCAGCTTACAAAAAAAAAGATCTTTCTTATGAATCTTTGATCTTTCTGACTGTAGTGAGTTTTCACTCTTTCCTCTTCATCCCATTAATTACAGTGATTATATCACTTCTTAAAAAAGTGTATACAGGGGCGGCTAGGTGGTTCAGTGGATAGAGCACAGGCTGTGGAATCACCAGGTATGTGGAGTACCTGGGTTCAAATCCAGCCTCAGACACTTAATAATTACCTAGATGTGTGGTCATGGGCAAGCCACTTAACTCCATTTGCCTTGCAAAAAACTAAAAAAAAAAGTATATACAAAACAATTCAACTTAAAAATCAGGGGGCTCACAATTTCCCTTAGAATTTTCATTTTAATGAAATGACAAAAAATAAATGCAAAATTAATGTCATTTCTATATGACATTCTCAATTATATTTAGCCAGTACCTGAGGCCAGTCCCAGACTTTGATTGGAGTCTGTCTATATTTCATAAATTGGTCTTCGCACACTCATTCATCACAGATTTGCTGCTGTCACTGTCATCATTTCAGAGAATCATCTTTGCTACCAAAGAAGAATCTTTTTTTCTTTCTTGTCCCATAAAAAACTATCATTGACAAGTGATATTTGTCAAACACTTTTATGATTCCTTCTCTAATTGTGGCCATTGTTCCCACCACTTATGTGACAATCATGTTCTTCTTCACTTCTATACCATTAGTCATGATCTGAAAAAATAATCAAATGTTTGCATTTTCTAATTTCTCTAGTTCTCCTCCTGGTCTGAAACAAATAGAAACTTGATCAGAGTCATGTGAATGATATAGTAATTGAATAATTCATACGGAGTTAAAATTGAGTGTCTTATGGATTGAACTGTTAGCAATCATTTATGTAATTATCGCATTTTATAGATGAAGAAACTGAGGCCCAGGAAGTTGTCTTTTACTATTCAGTCATAAACTTCATTTGAGTCCTTGTTACCTCATACCTGAAGTATTGCAATAGACTATTTATTGTTCTCTCTGCCTTGAGCCTCTAGTCCATTCTCCATATAGCTGCCAATTTTTTTTTTCCTTAAATGTGGATCAGACTGACCATGTCACTACCCTACTCAATAAACGTGAGTGCCTCCCTGAGGCCTGTAGGATGAAATAGAAAATTCTTCTTGTTACTACAATGTGATCCCAACCTACCTTTCTATCCTTAGTATTCATTGCTTCCTTGCTTTCACTCATGTCACTTGGTCAGATTGGTCTTTCAGCTATTCCTCACACAAAGAATACAACAAGCATTTCTATGTTTTTGTACTGACTGTCCCTCATGATAATAATGGAATTTCTCATCATATCTAACTCATCAAATCATTAACTTCCATCAAGAATCCACTCACATTGTAACTTTAAGTGAAGATACATGACAGAGTGAAAGATGGATGTTGTGTGAGACCTTTTGGAGAGAAGTGGGAAATCCAATTCACTTGCATATCATGGTATCATCTCCTGATGTCATGATCCTCTTCGAGAATCAAAGACAAACAACAACTTTTGTGAGTAATAGTAGGAAAGGGACCATTGGAGACCCAAATGGAACCAGACAGTTGGACAACAAAATTTTCTATTTTTTCTTTCTCCCTCTCCCTCCCTCCCCTCTCTCTCTCTCTCTTCCTTCCTTCTTTCCTTCCTTCTTCCCTCCCTCCCTCCCTCCCTCCCTTCCTCCCTTCCTTCCTTCCTTCCTTCCTTCCTTCCTTCCTTCCTTCCTTCCTTCCTTCCTTCCTTCCTTCTTTCCCCTTCCCCCTTTCCCCTTTCTCCCTTTCCCTTTCCCCCTTCCCCCTCCCACCCTCCCTTCGTTCCACCCTTCTCTCCTTCTCCCTTCCTCCCTTCCTTCCATCCTTCCTTCCTATCCCCTTCTCCCCTTCCCCTTCCTCCCTCCCTCCCTCCCTCCCTCCCTTCCTTCCTTCCTTCCTTCCTTCCTTCCTTCCTTCTTTCCCCCCTCTCTTCCTTTCTTCCTTTCCCCCCTTTCCTTTCTTCTATTTACATAAATATTGTACCCTTAGCTGCTGGTGCACAGTTCAAATGCTAATTTTGATACCAGAAATCTCACAAGATATCTTTTGGGTTTATGGACTAGATTCCTATATTAAGGAACATGCTTTAAACCCTAGGCATGATTGATTGACTAACAATAAATGCCAGGCCAAGAGGCACTTTATCATTATTTCTCCTGATTGACTCAGAGTATATGTAAATAGCAATTGTTTTTGTTATGCCCCAAAACTCTGAGGGTCATCCTCATCCTTCCTTCCTTCCTTCCTTCCTTCCTTCCTTCCTTCCTTCCTTCCTTCCTTCCTTCCTTCCTTCCTTCCTTCCTTCCTTCCTCCATTTGCTCATTAACTCATTCATTCATTTATTTACTTCTTTATCTATCTATCTATCTATCTATCTATCTATCTATCTATCTATCTATCCATCTAGATAAAAAAGACCATTCTCTGTCTAGTCTCTTTCTTAGCTTTAATCACTAAATGTGTTTGCCTCAGTCAAACTGACAACTTTACCTAGTGGAAGGAAAAAAAGGTTAAATGAGCTCTCCTGGTCATTTATCTCTTCATTTTCTGACCAGCTTAATTCCCTTGGATTTCTCTATCCAACCTCTGGAACCTTATCATCCTTCAAGATCTCATCTGCTGTCTTACTCCCACCTTGTCTGTGTTCTCTGCCCCCAGGACCTCTCTGATTAAAAGATGGAGCCTAGAGCCCCTCCCAGAGCCTCTGTTTGGGATGAGCATCCAAGTAAGCCCTCTCTTCATTTTCCATGCCTGAAATCCTTTAGACTTCTTTGTATCTTCCTGTCTCTCTTTTCAACTTCCTTTTGTGTGTCTGCCTGGCACATAGTAGGTACTTAATAAATGATTATTGACTGAAAGATGGTTGCTCCTGATCCTCTTCATTTTATTTTATTTTTAATAAAAAATTTTATTTTATCAATTAACAACTATTTCTTCTATTTTCCCCCTACATATAGCTCAATTGCATCTAGTTGTTTTCTTGTTGCTTACTCTATTAGATGACAGACTTCTTGACAGCAGGTGCTTTTTCTGTTCTTTGTATTCCAAGTACTTACACAAAGTAAATGCTTAATAAACTTTTTTGACTGGCATTTATTTCAGTCTCCAATTAAAACAATAAGAACTTTCTTAGAAATATGATTAGACTAGAACAAATTCCCACATTTCCATGTCCAAAATTGTGTATCTCATTCTGCATCTCAAGTCTATCACCTCTTCAAGAGGTGTTTAGCATGGTTCATAATTGGTGCTTAAATTTTACACACATTTCATTCAACAGATATTGCTATATATCTTCTATGTGCAAGACACAAAGAAGATAGAAAGATAAATAATGCATGAATCCTGCCTTCATTGGGTGTAAAATCCAAGTGTAGGAGTGCACATAAAAATGACATGTCAATATATAAATGTAATGATAAGTATATGAATTGGATAAACAAGGTCATATTAGAGTTCTTAGAGTTGAAAATATTGGTTTCAGATGGATCATGTCAGGTTCATTGAAGAGGGAAGAAACAAGATGAACCTTGATGGATGGGTAATTTTGTCAATAGATGGAGATATGGACTAGATATCTTTGAAATATGCATGTTGTTTATATGATCTGTTTGCTCTCCAGGATAAAAAATATTGTTAATGATCTTACTGTTTTTCATAGCTAATAACTTCTAAAGTCTTGTCTTTGTTTCTCTAAACTCTGTTTTGTTTACCTTTAAAATTGACCATTCCAGGTATTATATTTCTGATATATTTTTTAAAAAGTTTCTGAACCTAAGTGCACATTTTCTAATAAAAAACTTGCATCTTGAAAGCATTTTTGACAGGGTTCCACATCAGTGGTTAATGGCAGCATCTTAGGTGTGGGAGTCTAAGAATCAGTGGAAAATTGGCTCTCCAAATTAAAGACAGAAAGCAAGAAACCAAGAAAAGCAGCGTCATAGATGGATGACACTACATTGGCAGCAAAGGTAAATAATGTAGCAACTGACAGTTAGAAGTAGATAGATTTAGATCATTTGAAAGCTAATAGATGAAAAAAGAAAACAGTCAAGGCAGATAAATTATAGTTGTATCACAGTAGCTGTCTGTCAACATTTTCCTTACCAGATAGTCCCCCATTTTCCGGGTATACTTATGACTGACAGAATGCAACAAGAAGCCAACAGTTGGAATGCTGGGTCTTAAGCCAGTAGCAATGTTTCTTTTTTAAACCATGAAATGCATTTGGCCTTCTTCAATTTCCAAGAAAGGGAAGGAAAAAAAGGAAATTTAATTGCCACTCAAAGAATAAAGTGGCTTCATTTTGAAAACACAAATTATGATTCTGTCCAAAACTGGTCCCTGTGGTCCAGTTGATTTAGACTCTGGATAGGGGGGTCCATTCTTAGAGGGCAGATTTTTGGTGCAGATTGGTGAATGTGCTCCATTTAGGAACTCCTTGTTCTTTTACAACATATATACTCATGTCATGTTTCTTATGAAATCTCATGACAGGGCAGGATGACTTCAACAGGGTTCTGTTGGTCAATTAATTTGTCTTTTGATTAATGAATGAATACAGTGTTCTAAACTACTGGGTACATAATTTCTACTAGTCTTTCAATATGGAAGAACACACCGACCATCCAAGTGATTGGTGGCATGAGTTGCACAATTATGTTTTTTATGGTGAGGGATACTCTATGCAAGGCATCCTTCCCATTTGCTTTACCAGAATTTTTTCATCCCATGACCTGATTGATAGGAAACAGGTCAATTGGAGATGGTCTGGTGCTAAGGGTATCTAAATGTTTAACCTAAAAACTGACTAACTACAAATTTATCCTATAAACCAGAATGATTGCAAATCAGCAGCATTATAGAAACCAAAACATGCTCAACTATGTACATGAACACTTATCTTCTTTGAAACCATTCTAGTTTCTATGATAAATATTAATCATTGTTGTCCTGAGTCTGAGATATGTTAGGTGTTCCTTTATAAAGTCAGAGGGTACCTTTGCTTCTATAGTTCATAAAATATGGAGGGATACTAATATTGATTAAGGAAAATTTAAAATTGTGGAGCAATTTAAAGGTTTCAAAACAGTTTGCAGTAGAGGATATTACTCTATCCTCACTATAGACCAGAGGCAAAGTGGCAAGGTGGAAAGAGAGCAGACCTCAAGTGTCAACAGGATTTGAGTTCAGGTCTTGTTGACTCTGCCACAAAATAACTGTGGTCATTCTGGGCAAACACTTAATCTCTCAGTTCTCTTGGCAGCTCTTTAAGACTATAAATTACAGAGAAGTGGCTAATGTTCATTGATTAAATGATTTTCCTCAAGTGGGGATTATGCTTATCAATGAAATCATGGGTCTCATCTCTATTTTTAGACCAGTAAGGGTAGGGAATACAGACTTTATTATTCAGTTTATTAAAGATGAAGAAACAAATACTGCCAACAATTGAAATGCCTACCTACTCAAGATCATACTTCTGGCAAATAGAGGAGCCAAGCTGAAGTCAGACCATGAATATTTGCCTCTCATCCAAGAGTTCTTAAATTCTTTGAGTGTGTCATGGAAGAGATCTCTTTGGCAGTCTTGTGAGACCTATGGATTCATACATAAAGTAAAACAAAGAATGTTAAAGGAAACCAGTAATATTGAAAAAGAGATAAAAATTTTCATCATTCAATTTTATAATTTACTCCTCCCCCACCCCACCCCCACCCCCACACTTAAATATATCCAGAAAGGGTTTCAGAATTCAAGACCTCTGGGGGGTCAAGGACCCCGTTCTAAACAAGGACTGGTTAGCCTTAGGACTTAAGTGTAGGAGAAAAAAAGTTAGACTTTAAAGATGTTGGATTCAGTGGTAATGGCATTTAAAATGCTTTGTTTTATGGATTGCCATGACCAAAGAGCCTGTCATGAAGTAACCAGCCTAATAAGTAGCTAACATTAGTACCTCTCAGCCCAAATGTTCCATGAATGCTCACTCACATTCAATGTATCATTTTCAGGGCATTAAAGCTGCCTCTTTGCTATTCCATTGGCACCAAGTGTAAATAAAGCAGAATCTGCTGATCCAAATATCTAGATAATGTTGTTTCTATTGTTCAATTATTTCAATCATATCTGTGACATGATTTTTTTTCCTGCAAAAATACTGAAGTGGTCTGCAGGTTTGCTTTTTCAGTTTTTTCATATGTAAATGAGGAAATTGAGGCAAACAGAAATAAATGACATGCCCATGTTCACACACCTAAGAGAGATTTGTACTTATGTCTTCTATGTCACCTAATTGCCCCATTTAGATAATATGAGAGGTTTAAAAGAAATTTAGTCAATTATCCAATATTTTCTCAATGTCATTAGAAACATGTACCATAAATTTCCCTATGTATAAAATGCACCTTAATTTTGGGGCCCAAAATTTGAAAAAAAATTTATTACATAAGGCTACTGACCTCAAGTTTTATTCCTCATGAAATTCAAGGACCCTCTGTTCATAGCTTTCAGGCATCTTTTTGGTCAGTCTGATGCATGGACGCATGCTTAGTCTATTCCATTTCATGAACCTGAAGCACCAATTGTGTCCTCCTTTGAACTTGGTCACTTCTTTTTCATCAGCAATTTTTCTGATTTCTTTACTGAACCATCTTTGTGGGCACAGGGAGTCCATTGGCCCTTTGCTCTTCAATCCACATCTTCAATTCCTTCTCTAACTCAGGCCATTTTACTGCCTTACCTCTCATGGCCTTCTGCCAGGGCATTTTCAGTCAGGTTTCTTCCTTCTGTTACCAGTCTCGTATTGTTTTCTCAGTTGAAGGAAGACGATTTACATTCATTTTTGAAAACTGAATCACTTTGAACTTGAATTTAGCATTGTACAAAAATTTTTTCTGAGACATTTTTGGGCAGAACATGGCAAAACATAACCTAATATAGCTGGTAACAAGTGCACAATAATGAGCACAAAGACAAGCATGAAAAAGTGGGAAATGCAAGTAAAAAAAATCTACAACCACTGTATATAATGCTCCTAGTTTTTAGACCCCAAATTTTTCAAAAAAGGGTGCATCTTATACATGGGACATATAGTAGATTTGGATTAAATTGCAGCCATATGTTTGTTTTATGTCTGAAGGTCTGGTAAAATGTCTTTACCCAGTTTAAATGTCTACATATAAAGGATTGTTTTAGATCATCGGTCAGATTCCCAAGTCAAATTTTGAAGCTTCATTGTGAATGTGGGATTGACCTTGTATTCTTTTTAAACATAAATAATTTTATTCTGAACTTAATAAACACCAAATAGAATTATTTGCATATACTTTGTAGAACAGAAAAAAAAGTATTTGTACATGAAACCAAGTTATCTATTTTGTACAGCTGACATTGATTTTCAGACTTAACAAATTCAACCTATACTTTTCAAAGCTGTCCAGTTTCTTGTTTATTTCTTGTCTTGCTTTTCTCTCCTCATTAAAAAATACATACATAAATACATATAGATATACATTCATTCATTCATATACAAACCAATACATTAATTCATACAATTAAACAAGTACTCAAAAAGAGTTCAGTGACCCTCTTTTAGGGTTCATGGAATATTGAAGATTAAACTAATAGGTTAGCTAAGTTTAGAGAGTAACATCATCTGCCTCAGTTTCCTCAACTGTTAAATGGTGTTTGATAATAATACAGGCTATTTTCAGGAAGCTGTAAGGATTGAATACTTATGAAAAATTTAACACAGATACTTAACTGATTGTTTCATTCCTTTCTTCCTACTCAACTTGTTAAAGAACCTATTTTAGTCCTTACATAACCAAGATGTACCTAAATACCCTACAAATTGCTTCTCAAATCTCACATTCCCTGCTTAGTTTACCTTTTCTGGTCATAAAATATATTTTTAATATTTATCAATTTTATAGATAATGCTTTTTTCACCTAAATCCCTTTTTTCCCCTAAAATCTTTGGTTTTTGTTCAAACTCCACAATTCTATTTTTTTTGATCTTTTGGTTTTATTTAACAGAATCTTGTTGTTTCATGCAGTCATTAGTCTCCGCAGATTCCATTCATTTTTAGAGGTGAATTTTCTTCATTTACCTTTTGTAACTCCTTTTCCAATTGGTCAATTCTATTTTTGAAGGTGTTTTCCATTTGCCCAAGTATAGTTTTGAGAGAATTATTTTCTTTTTGTATTTGCCCAATTGTATTTTCTAAGGATTTGTTTTTTATTGTGAGATGTTGATTTTTTCTTGCAATATGTTAATTTTCTCTTGAGTTTCTTTTCCCAATTTTTCCAATTTGGTTTTAAACTCCTTCCTGATTTCTTCAAGGAAGTCTTTTGGGGCTGGATACCAATTCATATTCTTTTCAGAAGTGCTCAATCTCTCTGGCTTAGAATTTGGTTTTTCTAAGTATTTCTCCATGGGTCACTCTTTTCTCTGGTTTTTCATAATTTTTCTAGGTTCTACAATTAAATTTAAATGAAAAAATGTTTATGTCTATGTTTGTTCTGAAAAAATAGCAAAAAATACATTTTATATTAAAATATATTTTATATTACTCTTATATTACTCTAATATATTACTTATATTATTCTTATATTACTCTAATAAAATCCCATTGGAAGAGATACTTGTACCATGTAGCCTCTAGGAATCCAATTCAAACCAATCCAATAAATATTTATTAAACACCTATCTACTATGTGCCAGTCAATGGGCTAAGTACTAGGATACAAATAATAAAAATATAATCCCTGCCCTCTAAGATCTTACAATCCAATGGGGAAGACAACACACAAAAGGAGGCAGGAAAAAAAGGGTAGGGTAGAGGGAGGAGACTAGGGGATAACCAGTACAGAACCATCTTATTCCATGGGGCTGCAGAAAAAAAATATAGTGAGCCTGAAAAGTTCAGTTTCTGACCTTTATACAGCAAGGAATTGGGAGGAGTTCGATATTCCACCCTCTAGCTCTCCAGTCAGAGGAGAGAGGAGGCATAGAGTGGTACTGTCAATCAAGACTTGAGTTAGCATCATGGTTTTGAGATTAGAGATTATGAGTTTAACCTAGGAGGGGCATTTTGCTCAATGGAATTGAAACTAAGCAGGGCATTATAAACAGATATTACTCAATGGACTATTGAATAAGAGGTACAAGTAACATCAAAGAAATTAATAAAAGAGTTCAATTTTAGCAAAGGAATAAATGCTGAGCTGAATTTTATTTTCTTTCTATACCTCCTAATAGTCTTCATTAGGCCTTATAGCTTGTGTTCATCCAATTACTGGAAATTTGTTATATTGGAAAATATATGATCATTCTATTTAGTCTCTCAGTTTTCCAGGAGTTTTTGCTCTACCCTATAAAGAAGTGACACAGAAGAGATTCAGACCTCTTTCACTTCTTACCATATGATGGATGGTAATACTACAAATAACTCTTCAATGCTTGCAAAATACTTTTTATATATTATTTTATTTGGTAATCACACTATTTTACAGATTAGTAAACCAAGTAAAGGTTTAAGTTTAATCCATTTACCCAAAGTTATAGAAGTAGTAATTAAAAATCAGTTATTATTTACTTCAATTAACGTACTCTTTGCATTATGCCATCTAGCTTCCATCAATCAAGTTATAGATAGATCCCTAGGTACTTCTCTATTACCTCACAACTTAATCAGGGCTATGAGAAATCTGGTTCCAGTCCCATAGTGTATTTTCCCCCAAAGTTTTAAGTAAGTCTTTAAAGATATAATAATGACTCCTTGGTAATGGGAAGAAATTGATGAAACAAGGTAGAGAGGTTGGTTAGAAGTTTAGTGGCCTTACATTCTCCTCCCTCCCCATTCCTGGGACTTGCTGAAGAATAAAGTCAAGGCTTTTTGTTTATTTGTTTTGATTTGCTTGTTTTTTTGACATGCACTTAATCTCCTTTTCATTTTCAGTGACTCTTTCGTAGATGGATCATGACTTTAGAATGAGACTGTTGCTACTTTATGCCTGTGTTTCTAATTCTTGCAATGCCATCTCTTGTGATACATTGGCGATTCAAAGGATATGGCGAAATGCCAATTGGCATGGGATCAATCCACAAAAGAAAAAGGTGTTACTGCTATTTAAAGAGAGGCAAGAATGATTTAGGAACTTTGGGGGAGGCAGATCTGCTCTTATCCCACTAGAGTTATAAACTTGAAGGTGTTATTAAATCAACAGTACGCAGAGTCAGATTTAGGAAAACATTAGCTATGGAGAGAAGCCAGATCTAAAGGAAATTACTGAATGGATTGTAGTATAGAAAGCACATGTGACATCAGAGGATAATGGCTAGAAGAGATACAGGAACTAATTTGTCTTTTTAGAAGAAATAAATGTGGATAAGGAAAATATCATTTTCCTGTCTATGTAACCTGACAGTCTTTGTTAGATGTTGTAATAGTGCCCCTACAATTATTTGAATTTGTTATACTGGGTATCATATCACCACTCTATATAATAAGAACAAATGAGAAACTGAACCTCACAGAAAATAAATAACTTGTCTGAAGTCACACAGTAAGTACTTGAAGTCCATATTTATTCAGTCAATAAGTATTTATTAAGCAGCTATAATGAGCCAGATATCAAGTTAAGTGTCACTCCTGACTCTCCTTGTATTTCATCACCCTACCTTTTCCTGGATTTAAGGTAAAATGAATAGAAGTTGGATAATCCCTTAGAAACCTATTACAATAAAAAGGGGGCAGATACAGAAAGTCTCAATGAAGGTTGCACCAGTTGGAAAGGTAACAAGAGATCTTATATAAGCAATATAGACACAGAATGAAGAGGACTTGTTAGAAAACTGAATAGGATAAGTGAAGGAAAAGAAGGGTTGTCATCCTTATTTTAGACTGCAAAGGACCTTAGTGATCAGTAATAATCTAACCTTCTTTCTTTACAGGTAAAAGAAATAAAGACATAAATGCTTGTGACTAGCCAAAGGGTCACAGATGAATTAATTCTTCTAAATTCCTGCTAATTCCAATAAAAATTTCTTATGAATTATCTTTTCTCAAGATCTCATTTTCCATAGCTCTAATAAATTAAACCTAGAAAATGAGTCACTTGATACTCATGAGGTTATGTATCAGTCCTCTCAGATAAAAGATCATTAGGCATTGGAGTGAAGTATATTCTTTCTACACCGACAAGGAAATTTTATCTGTGGGAATTTGAGGTCATTATCGCAATGCATTGAGTGACATATTTGGGAGAATATAAATATGGAGGTGATTGGTATAAAGCAGTTTCAGTTTGTGTTATGTCATATAGGTCATAATGAATAATAACTAAAATTAATATAGCATTTTAAGATTTGCACAATGCTTTGCATGCTTTAACATAACTTATGAGGTAGTTCAGCTATTTTCTTTTTTTAAAATTGTAAATATAATATAAAATAAAAATTTGTACATAAAAAGAAGATAAGAATAAATGGAGATTATGCATGAATCTATCAATCCACATTCTGCATAGCTTGTCTTTCCTTTTAAGTATATAATAAATCCATACAACTTCTTTCCCATGACTCCTTCTTGTAACACATCTTCTCCCTTCCTCCTTTCCTCCCTCCCTGCCTCCCTCTCTTGCTTCCTTCCTTCCTCCCTTCCTTCTTTCCTTCCTACTTTCCTTCCTCCTTCCTTCTTTTTTATATACTTCTTTTTATCTCATTCTTCTTCCTTCCTTTCTCCCTTGACTTTATATGTATAATGAGAACTCAAGATTAAAAAAGAAAATTAAAACTGTTTTTGCATATAATTTGGGAATATTTAATGAAATAAAATTACTTTTAATAGGGTTTTATTTTTCTTAAATGAGGGGATCCATTGAGAGAATGATAGTTGGTAATGAGAAGAAAGGGAAGAAGAAAAGGAGAAACTGGTAATAAAAGAATGAAGAGAGAAAGAGAAGAAAAGGAAAGAGTAGAAAAGAAGAGAGGAGAGAGACAGGGGGGGGGAGTAGAGGGGGGAGGTAAGAAGGAAGCAAGGATGAAAATAAACTTTTTTATTATGGATTCTTGGGAATTGTCATGAAGCATTGTCTGGATGGAGTAGCTAATTATTCTACATTTTATCATCCTTATAATATTGTTGGTATGGTGTCTAATGATCTGGTTCTTTTCACTTCACTTCACATGAATTCAAATAAGTCTTCTGAGGTTTTTTGAAGTCTTTATGCTCAACATTTCTTATAGTACAATAGTATTCCTTCACACTAGAGGCACAGTGGATAGAAAACTGGTCTTAGAGTGAGGAGTACTAGAGTTTTAAGCCAATCTAAGACTCTGGTCACTTGTAAGCAGTGTGACTTTGGCCAAGTCACTTAACCACCTCTAGGGCCAAATCTAGTAATCCTGGTTCAGATCATGCCACTGGATCTGGATGGCTCTGGAGGAGTAAATGAGGCAGGTGACTTAGCATAGGACCCCTCACTCAAATCCAATTCATGTGCTTGTCATGGCATTACCTCCTTGATGTCATTGTCTTTGATAACAAAAGACAAGCAGCATCATCATTCCTTCATAATTATATACTACAATTTATTCTGCCAATCTCTAATTGATGTGCATTCTTTTGATTTCCAATTCTTTGCCACCATGAAAAGACCTGTTGATGTATTTTATTTCCTCTTTTAATAAGCTAGGCAGTTTGCATTTTGCAAATATTCATCTATTTCACTTTTACTGGTATTTAACTGGACAAAATAACTCCTAATAATTACTTTGATTTCATTTTCATTGGTGATGATTTCACCCTTTTAATTTTTATACTGGTAATTTGGCTCTCTTTTTTAAAAAAAGCAATCAAACTAACAAATGAGTTATATATTTTATTTTGTCTAATGAAACCAGTTTTTAGTTTAATTCTTTAACTTTTGATATTATTGATCTCTCATTTGATTTAAGGACTTTCATTTTGGTATTTAATTGGGGATTTTTAATTAGTTCTTTTTCAACATATTTTTACTTGCATGCTCAGTTTGTTGATCTGATCTTTCTTTCTTTTACTGGATTATGCATTATGAAAGATACATTTTCCCTTAAATACTGTTTTGACTATATCACATAAAGTTTGGAATGTTGTATGGTTGGTCATTCTATTTAATGAAATTATTCATTGTTTTTAGGATTTGTTCTTTGATCCACTTATTCTTTAGAGTTAGGATATTTAGTTTTTCATTATCTTTTTATTTATGATTCTATGACTATTTTATAAATGCAATTTTTATTACATTATTATTTGAAAAGGATGCATTTAATATCTCTGGTTTTTTGCATTTGATTTAAGGTTATTAGACCCTAATGCATGGTGAAGATGCTATGTATGCTGTAAAAAAATTACATTTTTTCTCTTCCTATTCATTTTTCTCCAGAGGTATATCCATAATTTCCCTAATATTCAATTCATCTCCTTAACTTCTTTATTATTTATTTTGCATTTAAATTTATCTAGTTCTGATAGAAAACTATTGAGGTCTCCAATGAGTGGATTTACTATTTCCTCATGTAATTCATTTATGTTTGTAGCTGTTTTGACTTTACTGTCTTCTGAGTTTGTGTCTTGATCTTCTCTTTTTCCATAGCAGCTTTTCATGCTTTCATTCTCTTCTTATCTGCTCACATTTCCACACTATTTCTTAATTTGGAACTTTGTGTTAATGTTGGACTCTGTTCCTGGTATGAAGCAGGTGGGGGGGGTGGGGGAAAAAGGGAGGAAGACTATCATCTCAAGTTTTAGGCTATTTCACATTGCTGATTTTAGAGTTAGTTCTGGGCATTTGGAAGTTTTTGGAACATCCAAGATGGTGTGATCATCTCCAGTCTGAGAACTCTTGAAAGTCCTACTGCTATTGGTCCAAGGCAGCTTCTCCCTTCTGTAACAGTTCTCTTTTTCAAACCTACATTATTTGGAATAGAAGAATTTTTCACTTTGAACTTTTATTGGCTCTATCCCTCTAGAACTTGGCAAGGGCATTATTTTAAAGTTATTTAGAGGGGGACTACTGGAGAGCTCAGATAAGTACTTTCTATACTTTGCCATCTTAACCTCACCCCATAAATGAAAATCCTTTAAACAAATAAAAATAGTCAAACAAAGCAAATTTCTATATTATTTGAATCCAAAAATAGATCACATTCTGTACCTTGAATCCATCCCTTCTCTGTCATGAGTTGGGTAGCATTAGTATCTGTATGTTCCATCCAGATGAGTAAATTGAGGCCCTCTCCTTTGTCATGAGTTGATATTTTGTCTAGATATTCCAGATGAGTAAATAGAAGTCCAGAGTTCTTGAATAAATTACTCATTTCTTAAAGCTGGTATACTATTCAGAGTCAGATCTTCTTAACTCCAGGTTGGTTATTTTGTATACTATGCCATCCTAACTCAGTACTGGTTTTCTACTCAACATATATTTATGAAGGCATCACTTGCCCATTAAATCTGAGTATATATAAAAAAAGAACTTCCTCTTGTCAGGAGGTAAAAAAGTTTCCCAGTTGAACTCCAGGAATTTCCTTAGTCTTGTCATGAGAAAACTCTCTACTTATATATCAGTTGAAAATTTGAACTAAACAAGATGTTTTGTCAGTGAAAATACTAAGTATATGAGCAGGCTCAAACCAATTAACACCTTAGTAAGCCTCTGCTTTTTTAATACCTCATCCTTCTATCCAAGAGTATTGGAAAAATTAGTTGTAATATAAGATATAATATACAGACTACTAAGACAATATAAATAAAAAGATCCTGCATAAAACTCTATGTAACTACAATACATGTACATGTGTATTTGTGTATATTCTTCATGATGCTACTCCCATCCTAAATAAATAATTTATTAAATAAATGTGAAACCTCCCCAGAGTTGATGGTAAAATCATTGGGTCATAGTGTATGACCAAAATGCAAATAGTTAGCCTTTTACCTGGGAGCAAAGACATTTCTGGCCTTTCTGCCCTTAAGTATTCTTCAGTTTCTCAGCTGAACCATGAGTAAGTGAGTAAGTGATGAAGAGTCTATAGAAGCCCTAATGGACTTGAGCTCTGGGAATACAGTACTCAGTCCTGGCATATGATAGTTACTGTGGGTCCCAGTGGTACACATAAGGAGACATATGAAAAAGTGAAAACACTTAGTGTGTTCAATTTCCATTAAAGTAGATTTTTTTCCTTGAGAATAGAATGTTCTAATTATCTGAAATCATCATTTTAGTTGTTGCATAATTAGTACAGTTTACTTCCAAAAAACCCAATAAACTCTATAATCTTTAGTTAGTGGAGTTGTCTGAGAGCTGAGATTTGACCACCAACAAGGGTATCTTGTCATTTACAATCAGGAAAATTCTTGTTTAAATAAATGGAAATACACATATGTCTCTAGATAAAAGATACACCTTGGCATTCAGTAGGCAAACACTCCATAAACTGCTATTCAACCTTCCAGTACCTCAAGTAATTCTTTAAGGCAATAAATTCTATTGTAGATGTCAATGGGCAATGGTGAAGGGAGCTTCCTCAATGTGAATAAAATTATAGAATGCATCAAAATAAGTGCAAACAATAAAAATTTACTTATATGGTTGAATTAATTAATAGGTATTAGGGTTGACTGACCATATATGTTAAAATGATCCTTAATTCAACCCATGAAGATCACGTTTTTAAGATTTCCTGTTCATATTACACAAAACAGTGGGAGTAAAAAGTCAATGATACGTTGAAGTAAAGGCACCTTATCAGATCACTTATTCAGTTTATAGTACCCTCACCAGAATGAATCCTTTGACTTTTATGATCTAGAAATATGAGCAAATATCCATTGCTTATATGTAAGTTTACTTTTTGCCATACCTGATCAATATTTCACTTTCTTTGATCCTTTACTGTATAGATTACATTTTTGCCATTTTCCTTCCAAGATTTCTCTTTTTATTACTGCTTTTCCCTGCAGAGACACCACAACTGGAGATTTTATGGCAGATCTCATCCCACTGGACTTTAAATATAATTTGTGTGTAAGACTCGTGTGTGTGTGTGTGTGTGTGTGTGTGTGTGTGTATGTGTGTATATGTGTGTGTGTGTTCGTGTGTGTGCGTGCTTGTGTGTGTGCGTGCATATGCGTGCGTGCTGGCAAGTGTGAAAGTGTGAGAAATCACAATTCCCAGGCACATCAACATGCTTCTATCCACAAATGCCTTTTATTTCCTTAATTTTATCCAGGATTATTTTTGCTTTTTAAATTGTTTTACCTGTTACATTTTTGAAAGTCTTAGTTTTTTTAGGGGCTCATCATCACATTTTTCAAATATTTTCTTTATTAAAGGTTGTCAAGAGAGCAAGATTCAGAGGATTGGGAGGCCCATAATTTGTCTTCCATTCCTGATTTCATTTTTCATATAACTGACATTTACCAAGCTGTTGATGACAATAATACTAAATGACATTTCTTTAGCCTTCTTTCAAGTTTGTAACACATTTTGCTTAACGTATCACATCTGAATTTCACAACAACCGCCGACATAGGCAGACTTTATTTTTCCCATTTTATACATTAGAAAACTGAGGCTTAGAAATGTTTAATGATTATAGAGTTTGTAATTATACCTTGTTTCATTTGATAGTTTCAGTCCTTGTGTTATGGGTCTTTGAACATTTACCCATTCCTGCATTACCTGAGACAAATACAAGAGAGTCAAATGAATTCAGTGGTTAAAAATTGATGCTTAGAAAATACAAAGCAAACTTAATTCTTGAACAATTTTCCTTCTTTGTGATTGGTATGCATCAAGTTTCTCAAAACTCTTTGGTTAAAGCTATCCATATCTCAACTGCATGGAAACTGGAACAAAAGAAGCTAACCAAAGTTTTTGAAACTGTCACAAAGCATTGCTTTTAGGAAAAGATCCAAGTCAGCTGTCATTTTTCCCAAACACCTTGCATGTTCCTTTTCTTTGCCTGTATCTGTTCCCAAGTAGCAGAACAGCAGGTATTTTTACTTATCAATAAGTGTGAAGCTGTTTGCACATGGTACCCATGTTGTTTTTTCCTCTTGCATTTTGATCACTTAAATGTAGATGAATGTCTGTCTGGTGTGGGGGGAGGGAAGGTGGAAGAGAAAATAAATGTAAGTTTGGAAATAAAGCACTAGCTATTCAAGTCATTTTACATTTTTCATTTGATATCAATGGCCACAGTGTAGTTGTTGATGCGTTTTAGCTGGTGGGGAGATTTTCGCTGAACTCTCCAGGAGAGCTCTCCAGTGCCTAAGGTAGCAGAAGAAGGGAGAAGGGGATGAAGGAGGTTGATTCATTCTTCTTTCTATTTCTGTGGAGATAGACATTAAGTGCCCCAGGGAAAGGAAAGGGGAAGCATTAGGAGAGAGGAGATATATAGTAAGGATGGCCTCTATAATGCCCTAAGAGTAATTCATGTTTTAGTCCATAACCAAATTGAAAAGTTTCTCATCCCCTGAACATATTTTTTCTTTCTTGCCTCAGTACTTTGAATCATGCTGATCTCTCTACCTGAACTGAGCTTTGGTTTTTTAGTTCGTCTTTAAAGCCAGAGCTCAAATTCCATGAAAACTTCCCCTCAATTAGAAAGGATTTATCTTTCTTTAGAATTCCTATGCCCTTTCACATTTTGCCTTGTGTTACAGCTATTTGTTTCTATGCCATTTTTCTCATTATTAAATTATAATTTTCCTGAGAATAGGAATCAAAATTCAATCATTTTAAAAAATCCCTTAAAAAGTAGAGGTAGAGTCAAGATGATGGAGTAAAAGTAGGGACTCCCCTAAATCTCTCCAAATATCTTTCAATTATGATTCTAAACAAATTTCAGAGCAGCAGGAGATAGAGTGAAACAATTTTCCAGTCCATGAAAACTTAGAAGAAAACTTAGAAGGTTGACAAGAAAGGTCTATTGCACAAGGAATATAGAGGAACTCAGTTAAGAGTAGCTAGGCATGCACTGCCCCAACACCATAAAACGAGGAATAGGCCTTAGGAGTCCCTGAATCAGCAATGGCAGTTGCTAATTTTATAGTTCTTAGTCCACAGAATGTAAGATACAGGAGTCCCTTTACTAGTATTGAGGCAGGATTCTGTTGCTTTGCCCATGTTAGGATCTGTGTCACAGTCCTGGTGGCAGTGCCATGGTGAAGAGGAGGAGCACTAGTATACCCTAACCTGCCACCACAGTGGAGCAGAGACCCTTTTCTGAGTTCCAGGGTAGAAGAGAGGGATTCTACATGAGGCAGAAGAGTAATAAACATACCAATCCAGATTCCCTTGGAAGAACTGAGAACTTACATGTCCTTGGAGGAAATGTCTCTGAAAGCTGTTGCATAAAATCCCTCAATCTTGGGACAGATTTACTCTGAATAGACTTGGAAAATGAGCAAGGAGCAGAAAAATAAACAACCTGACCATAGAAAGTTACTATGGTGACAAGCAAGAAGAAGATAACAAAGTCAAAGCTTCTATATCTAAAACCACCAAGAAAAATATGTATTGGTTCCAGACCATGAAAGAGCTCAAAAAGGATTTGAAAATTAAGTAAGAGAGGTAAAGGAAAAATTGAGAAGAGTAATATGAGAATGATGCAAGAAAATCATGAAAAACCAATCAATAGCTTGGTAAAGGAAACACAAAAATAAATATGAAGGAAAAAATCACTTAGAAAGACAAGAAAACTACATTGACAATAGTAAACCAATAAATCGATCACCGGAAATATCAGGACTGAATTCCTCTACAAGCATTCTTCTATAAAGAGGACTAGAATATGAATGTTGCAACCAACTCTCTGCTTTCATCTGTAGTTCTGCTTGATTTTGACTCCAACCTCTTCCAGATTCCTTTAGTGTATTGTATTATTCCATCAACTCTTTGAGAGTAGGGCCTGTCTTCCTTCTTATGACTTGTACTCCTAAAGCTCAGCACAGTACCTGGGAAATTTTTCACCGTTGTTGTTGAGTCTTTTCAGTTGTGTCTGACTCTTTGTGAACCTATTTGGGATTTTCTTGGCAAGTAAATTGCCATTTCCTTCTCAAGCCATTTTACACATGAAGAACTAAGGCAAACAGAATTCAATGACTTAGCCAGGGTCACACAGCTACTAATTATCTGAGGTCAAATTTAAACTCAATTCTTTTATTCTTTGTGTCATTCAGTAGCCTCATAGCCAAAAACATAGTAGATGCTTAATAAATATTTATTTAATTGAATTAAAAAAGAAAAGCATGCAATAAGTCTCTATAAAATAAAGAAAGGAATTATAAATTATAAGTTATAAATATATAGAAAAATTATTATACTTCAAAATAGAACAAAACCAAAACCACTAATTAAAAGAAGAGTTCCCCAGAATTCTCCTAAGAAAACTATTCCATATTGAAGTTTTTGTTTCTTTTTACCAGCATAACTATTTCAGATTTCACACTTCATTTCTGTTTGGACCCTGGCTTATAATAAAAAAAAGAATACTCATGCAACATCAACTGATTGAAGGATGGCCAGATAACATTCTACATGTCTATACAAAGCTCAGCACCCCCACCCCTCCCACACACACATACTCTCCTTGTTCACAACTAAGAACAATTAGTAGTATGGTATGTTCTTTTATCTGTCATCAGAAAACAAACCAAATTCCTTCAGAAAGTATTCACTTATTCTTGGGAATTCTTCCTTTAAGGTAATGCTGAAACCACTATATTTACAAAGAATAGATTATTTTAAAATGGAAAGCAAGAAGGCCAGCCATAGCTGTTTCATTTTTGTCTGCTTAGGTTGATATAGGAGAAATCTAAATTGCTGTGGTAGAATTTTTTATTCATATGCCTGTTTCTTTTCAAAGGATATAGGGTATTTTTCAAAGATATATTGCATTTGCATCCAGAAGATGAAGTTTTTTTTTCTTCATTAGGATTTTTTAAAACTTTTTTTATGTCATGTTTAGTGATGCCTAGAGACATCTTCCCAGAATAATATTATTTTTAGATGCAAAAATAAAATAGATAGAGTTACAAAAGAAACCAATTATATTGAAATAAAAATGCATTTTCCCCATCCAAGGTCATGGACCTCTTGAAATCTATTCATAGAACCCTTGGGAGTCCCTTGCTTAGTGGACTTCTTAAGCTTATCAAATCATATTAGAGATGGAAATGGTACAAAGGGAACATAAGACAAGATGGACTACAGAGACCTATTTTTTGTTCCCACTACTATACCGTCTTATTGACTGGCCTTGGAAAAAGACTTTCTGGTATTCTGTTTTATATTTTATAATGCCTATTTTCCTGAAAGAACTCAAGATATATATATATATATATATATATATATATATATATATATATATATATGTATGTATGTATATATACACCACAAGTTTAGAAATACAATAATCCAACCCTCAAGGAGTTTATATTCTACTGGAGCAATATGACTTGTACATAGGTAAACAATGTAAATTAATTCAAAGAGGAAGAGATATCTTCTATTTTCAAGTATTGTAGTATCATATTTTAATTTTAATTTATGCAAGTAATTATTATAATTCTCACAAAACTATTTATAAAAAGGCTATTTTAATTTTTTTAGTATTGGCAAAGTGTAGAAATAACTAAAAGTTGTTTAAAATGCAAGTCCTTTTGTTATGGTCTAGTTGACAAATTTACTAATCAGTAGATCTTCTGATTCATAGTACCTATATTTTCTTCAAATGGCATCTATTTTGGATGAGGATTACATAAATCCCTGAAATATTTGTTGACTATTTTTTTGAACTGATACTATGAGTTCAGTTTTAAAAAACATATCTGAAGAATCTTTCATGTTTAGTGAGCTATGCTAGGCACTGAAGGAAATCAGAAGTCTAAATAAACACATTATTCCTGACCTCAAGGAACTTAGAAAAATTATAAATCATATTTTACAGCCCTTGAAGGTTTACAAAGCATTTATTTCCTCCCAACAAGCCTATAGGTAGGTATTACAAATGTTATTATTCACATTGTTCAGATGAAGAAACTGAGGTTTAGATGTAAAGGCTGGACAGAGCCAAGATGGCAGTGTGAAGGCAGGATTTCCCTGAAATTCCCCCCTGCCAAAAAAAACTCCAAAAGTCATCAAATTATGACTCTAGCCAAAATTTAGAGGGAGCAGAACATATAGAAAGGTTGAGTGATGCAATTTCCCAGTCCAAGACAACTTAGAAATTTTGTGGGAAAGGTGTATTTCACCAGGACCAGGGGTTGGAAAAAAGCTGTGGCCATACCACAGCCAAGGTATCCCCAGGAACAGCTTGAAGGGGCAATGAGAAAACTCTGCTTCACCAGAGCAAGGGAACACAGGTCTCAGAACAGCCCTGCAGTGAGAACCTGCATTGGGAATCGGGGAAGCCAGTCTGCACCTCCATAACACAGCCCACAGATGGTAAGGGTGTAGGGGGAGATTGCAGAAATCTCTCTGCTTTCCCTGGGGCAGGACTCTACTGTTTTCCCCCACACTCAGATCCAGGTATCAGTCTTCTACATATCAAAAACAGGCAAGAACGCATAAGACCTTGAAGGAATAAAGGTCCCAGTGGGATGTCTCCAAAGCCTTGGAAGTGTGGTAAATTAGTCTTAGGCTGAGGAAATGAGCAAACAGCAGAAAAAGAAGAATCTGACCATAGAAAATTACTTTGGTCCCATGGAAAATGCAGAAGATGACAAACTTGAAGCTTCTGTATCCAAAGTCTCTAAGAGAAATAGAAAGTAGGTTCAGGCTATGGCTGAGTTCAAAAAAGACTTTGAAAAGCAATTAAGGGAGGTGGAGAAAAAACTGGGAGGAGAAATGAGAGAGATGGAGATAAATAATGAAAACCAAATCAGCAGTTTGGTGAAAGAAATACAAAAAAAATACTGAAGAAAATAACATGGAAAAAAACAGTTTAGGCCAAATAGAAAAAAGCAAAACAAAAGGCAAATGAGAAGAATGCCTTAAAAAGCAGAATTTGCCAACTGGAAAAGCAGATAAAAAAAGCTCTCTGAACAAAATAACTCCTTCAAATACAGAATGGAACTAAAGGAAACTAATGATTTTGCAAGAAATCAGAAGGAAATAAAACTCTTGCAAAAAAAGACAAAATTTAGAAGAAAATATGAAATATCTCATTGGAAAAAACAACTGACCTCTAAAACAGATCCAGAAGAAATAATTTAAATTATTGAAGTACTGAAAGCCACAACTAGGAAAAAAGCCTAGATTTCATTTTTCAAGAAATAATACAGCAAATTTGTCCTGAGATCCTAGTTGCAGAGGGTAAAATAGAAACTGGTGGGAATTCACTGATCACCTGAAAGAGATCCCAAAAGAAAAACTTCCAGGAATATTACAGCCAAATTCCCAAACTCCCAAATCAAAGAGAAATACTAAAAGCTTCCAGAAACAAACAATTTAACTGCTGTGGCTCTATAGTCAGGATTATACAGGATCTGGCAGCATCTACATTATGAGCTCATAGGGATTGGAATATGATATTCTGAAAGGCAAAAGATCTTGGCTTACAACCAAGAATCAACTACCCAGCAGAACTGAACATCCTCTTTCAGGGGAAAAGATGGACTTTCAATGCAACAGGGGACTTTCAAATTTTCCTACTGAAACAACCAGAGCTGAACAGAAAATTTGATCGTCAACTACAGTACACTGGTGAACCATAGAGGGGATGGTTGAGAAGGACTAACCAAGAGGACCTTAATGTTGTTGAACTGTTTGAATTCCTGCATGGGAAGAAGATATTGATAACTCATATGAATTTTCTCCTTTATAAGAGGTGTTAGAAGGAGCATATATAGACAGGGCACAGGAAGGAGTAGTATATAATGGTATAATATAGTAAAAAAGATGGAGTCAATAGGTGATAAAGGAAAGTACTGGGAGCAAGAGAAAGGAGAGGAAGAAGGGACTATTGTATTTCAAATAAGAGTCAAGAAAAAGCTTCTACAATGGAATGGAATGGGGAGGAAGGCGAGGGGGAATGAGTGAGCCTTTATTCTCATCAGAAATGGCTTAAAGAGGAAATAACATACACACCTAATAGGGTATAGAAGTGTATCTTACCCTAGAGAAAAATGAGAAGAAAGGGATGGGATAAGAGGGAATGGAGGGAGGGAAGGTAGGGATTAGGTGATAGAAGAGAGGGAAGATTGTGGGAGAGGGTACTCAGATACAAAACAGTTTTGGACAGGGACAGGATGAAAGGAGAGATAGATTAGAATAAATGAGTGTGGAGACGAATACAGTAGAGGGAAATACAGCTTGTAATAGCAACTGTGGGAGAAATATTGAAGCAACTTCTCTGATGGACTTATGATAAAGAAGGCAACTCACCCCAGAGATGGAGTCATTGGAATCTGAACACAGACTGATGTACATTTTTTCTCTCCCTCATTATTCTTGAGGTTTCTCATCTTGGGGGGAAGTGGGGTTATGTTTACTCTCATAACAAGATTATTGTAATAATATAAAAAATAAAAATAGATGTTAGGGCTAAAGAATTAGGAAGTGCAGGCAAGAATTCAATTACATATCTTCTTACTCTATGCTCAGTGTTCCATCATTCTATCTTGATTCACTTACTGACTTCCCTCATCATTTGCATAGGTGTGATAGTGTAACTGTACTGATCCCTGTACCAATGGAAGGAAAAACTGCCATTCCAAGTGTCTTTTCTAACCCCTGAACTAGTAAGCCAAAGGATATACTGTGTAATTTGTGTCAGTAGCAATGATTTCTTGTACTTATTCTTAGGACATTTTCCACACCTCCCCAGGGATCATACCTACTTCATGCACTTAAACCATGTTCTTGATCTACTCTGACACATGCAGACATCATGACCTATTGAGTAAAATGGTGATTTTGGGGTGAGGCAGACCTGAATTCTGAAGATACATCTCATACTTCCGTGGATTGATCTTCATCTTTATGCAAGATATTAAATGTGTTTTAGGAGACTGTGACTATGGAATGAGGATGGTTAGTATAGGTTTAAATGACTATAAAAATGACATTATAAAGTTCATTTTAAGTCCATTGATATCTGTAAAGTAAGGGTATAATAATTTCTAGAACTCTAACCCTCTTGGATGTTCTGCGATTCACAAATAATAATGTATGGAAAAAGATTTGCAAACTTTTAAGAGTAACAAATGTGAGTTGATTTTGGAGAAATAGCATTGCAGGGCTAGGAGAAACTCTGGGAATTATTGAAGGCAACTGCTTTATTTTGTAGTAGAGGAAACTGTGACCCAGTAAGAAAAAGTTATATGTACTAGGTCACATGGCCAATAAGGAAGAGGTGGCATTCTTGTCATTTAATGTTAATTAATCCTGCAAACTGTAAGGTATTTACTAGATGCTCATCAAAACATGCACAAAAGTATAATACTTAAAATGAAGTAATTCTGAATTAAGAAAATGTAATAAAGGTACTAGTGGGATTTATGGTATCCAATAAGCATTTCTGAATGTATTTCACAGATTGCTTCTTTAGATTACAAAATGAATAGAATTTTATATCTGATGAAACAAATCTGCACATTAAAAAATCAATGTTTCTCATGATGCACACTTGATATTATTTCTGGGAATGTTATAGCTGGCATAACCTAGTTAAAATATTATCACTTCCTTGAATATGTAGAGAGTTGGTTTGGAGTCAAAATTTCCACTTATCATATGGGAGAAGAAACAGTGACTTTAATGCCTCTGGATATATCAAAGCTACTTTTACCATCACTCCCCATTAAAGTCTCTTGGGAAAAGACCTAGCTCATAATCTTTCCACTGGGGAACAGAATGCTTTTTAGATGGGGAAGGATAAAGAGAGAGAAAGAAAGAAGGAAAAAAGAAAGAAAGAAAAGACACATTCTGCTATAATACCTCTACTGAAAAATCCTCAACAAGCAAAATGGATTGAAAAATTCAAGCATGACTAAAAAGTACATTCCCCACTAGTCAGTGAATTTTGCTTCCTATTTGTCACTGCCACCTTGGAGAGCGGTGAGCATTAATAATGCATGGGTGCTAGGAATGTATTAGCAACTAACCTTGCGAAGAAAATCAGCTGGGGACCCAGAAGAGCTGTAAAGAGAGAGAGAGAGAGAGAGAGAGAGAGAGAGAGAGAGAGAGAGAGAGAGAGAGAGAGAGAGAGAGCAGGAACACACTGAGTCCTGAGTCCCCTTATTTATTGAAGAGAATTTGGGAGATGTGGCAGGTGTGTCGGCAACTATGTATCATTGTAAATGAAGGTTGGAAATCCTTGGAATGGGGCCATAATTGAATTCATTGATCAAATTCACCAATATCCACACCCCCATCATGCTAGTATATAGCCTACCTTTATCTAAAATAAAGGAAATACCTCTGGGAGATTAAGGATATTTATATACTTAGGCAAATAAGAAATCCTAGTAAATAATGTCTCAGCTAGGGATCTGTCTTAAGGAAATAAAAGCACTTAACTACTTTTCATATTACTAGAAGCTCCACTTAGAATAGAATAGAATATAATGTTTGAGCCACAGTTTTAACAACATTCAAATGAAATAAAGTAAAAGTGGTGAGCTTCCTCCCTGCTCCCATCACTAAAAACAATTATGAAATTTTTAGCTCTAGTATAAAAATTGTTCTTTTTTTAAAATTTTCTATTCTTCCATTTTAATGGGAATTTTGAATTCTGGGTTCTGGCTAAGTTATTCATATTGCTAGGAGATAAGGTGACACCTAACTGACCTTATGGTTGTTTCAAATTAATACCCCATTCATAGAACTCTATCCAGGAAAACTGAAATATTCTATACATGTTGTGGCCTTACTCTGACTTAGTAAATCTGATTATTTAATTTTGCTAAGGTATAAATAGTTGAAAATATTTTACTACCATGGTTGGAGAACACATTGAAGTATTGCTGGAAGAATCAAGTCTTAAAGCTTTAAGTTAACTTATAATCACATCATAGAAGTTGGATTAGTGACTTGTTCTGCCTCCACATAACCAATTTATGAGATTCATTAAAGGTGTGTTACAGGGGCAGCTAGGTGCCACAGTGGATAGAGTACCAGGTCCTGAAGGCAGGACATCTGATTTCAAATGCAATCTCAGATATTTATTTGCTGTGTGACCCTATGCAAGTCACAAAATTGTAATTGCCTTAAAAAAGGTATTTTATATTAATATGAAATTAAGATGATTGCTATAGGTTAAAATGAAGATAAAATTCTGACATCTTGAGGTTAATTTTGATTCACACATTTTAAGTATCAAAAATATAGTAAATATTTTTAGTCTTATTTGATTTATGTCTAGTTGCTGAATTTGTACTTTTTCTGTCTCTCCTAAATTTACTATAACCTTTTGCTAGTCATATGGATTTTCCCCATCCAGTTACCATCCAAAGGCATGAAGTCACAGGGGTTCTTATCCTTATGGATTAAGAAGTTTACTTGTGAATGAATAATTATATCATTATGTTTTATCCAGCCGATGATGCAGTTATACAAATAACTACCCGTATTCAACAGTCACCTCTTCTCCACAGGAGGTATAAAAGCTACAAGGTAAAATGAAATTAGCATTCTTTACTGCCTATCCATCCTGGATAGTTAATCATACCAGAAAAGTGGGTATACCCTTGCCTAGAATTTTCCAGTTAGATGAAATCTTAGATTTTCTTCCTCTATCAGAAAAATGTTGCCTGGAAATAGCCATAGGATCAGGGATTTAGAAAAGGCCATTGACTTAGAGATTATCTAACTGAATTACCCTTCTCTAAGTTGAGTGAGCTATTGCCCGGCAACAAGTTTGATAATTGCCCAAGGCATCTCAGATGGTAAATGGAACTATTGAGAGTTGAATCATACATTCTCTGTTAGACCCCACTACCATTATAGTTATTACAAATTAATTATTACAATATTGGGGCAGATAATGTGATAAAGTAGAAAAAGTACTGGCTCTACATTAGAAAGCTAGCATATAAATGCTAGCTTTGAAATTTAAGGCATGTGTAATCTGAGTCCTGGACCTCAGTTTCCATATTTGTAAATAGAGGAGACAAGGCAATTACTTTTTGAGTTTTTAGGCTCTTTCAGAAAGCCATTTCCTATTCTAAAAAGCAATAAACTCTTTGAAACATATGTGCCTGGTGGGCATAATGGCTATGACCAAGAAGTGTCCTCTTTAGCTGTGTCCTTATTTTCAGGAAATTCCATCTGAAATAGGCAGATCTCATTCATTTTATGTGGAGATCATTGGAGTATTTGTTTTTTTCCCAAGTCTTTTGCAGATAGGTTTCTGTGTATTGATTAGCATAGGTCAAGTAGATAACAAGCCCTTGGGATAAGAGAGGAAGATATATTATTTCCTTATTATTCCCAAGTTCCATGGATTTGCATGAAGTAAGATTTTTATATCTGATTATGTATAAAAGAAATAATTGGAATCTTACTGTTCTGTAAAAAGAAAAGCCTAATAAATGCAGAAAAGAATGAAAAGCAGAGTAAGGAAACAATACACTCAATGACTATAGCAAGGTAAAGGAAGAGGAAAACAACTACAAAGCAATTGAAACTGAATGTTGAGAAATTATAAAGAACAAGCATGACCCTGAAGAAAGAGACATGAGAAAATACCTTTTTGAGTTAGGAGGTCAATGTGTGAGGGACACTGCATATAATATTACATATATATATATATATATATATATATATATATATATATATAATGTATATATATCTGCTGATTAGTTTTACTGATTTTTTTCCTCTTCCTTTTAAATCAAAAACTTCTTTGTGATAAGAAATGATTTTATGGGAGGGGAAACTGGGTAGAGATACAAGATGAAAAGTAGGTGTAAAAACAAAAGATATTAATAAAATCTATTTTTCACAAAGACAAAAAAGGTAAGCTCTTCTTATTGAATGAAATTCCTTGATGAAAGAGATTACTTGTTTTTCTCTTTATATCCCCAGTTGCCATCTACAGTGCCTTGTGCAAACTAGAAACCAAATAAATTGCTCTTGGATTGAGTTGGAATTGTAAACCTTAAAATACTAAAGCAACGTGAGTGACGTTATGAACATTTTAAACCAGCTATGAACATTTTTAAACCAGACAATGTGTAAAACCAGTGAATCATAAATATGACAAGTGACCCAAAGATAACTAAAAAATGTATGGTGGATGTAGAGATTTTATAATAAATAACCCAGAATAGTTTGCATGTGAAAATTGGCATGAAAGACACCACTGAGCACTGCTTTTTGATAGTAAAGCAAGATTGAAGAACCAGTGAATGTCCCAGAATCACAGAACTTGTGAATTGGAAGGAATTTCAGTTATCACCTAAATGGACCCACATAAGCCAGGAATGCCCAATTGTCCAGTTTCTGTATGAAGACATCCAGGAAGGGAGGAACCCATTAAGTCTCAGAATAAACCATTCCACCTTTTGATTGTTAAGGAGATCTTTTTGTTTGTTTGTTTGTTTTTCTTTAATTTCCACCCAATTTTTCCTAGTTGTGCCCTTTGGAAATAAACAGGACAAATCTAATTCCATTTCCACATAACCAAGACTGCTAATACTTGAATACACTACGCCTGCAACCCCTAAATCTTGAAATGATCCTCATGTCATGAAATTCAGGGCTCTTCATCATCCTGGTGAATCTCTCTGAACACTATCCAAGTAAACAATGTCCTACTTATATTGTGGGACATAACACTGAATATGATGCTCCAGATAAAGTCTGATAGAGTCAGCTCACTGGAATTATCTACTTCCTGAATCATATTGAGATTCATATCTAGTGAAAAATTTCACATACTTTTTAGAATTGCCATCTATGTATGGATCTTCTGTCTCATCTCTTTAGGTTGTTGCTATTGTTGTCTTGATATCCAAGAGAATAATATTACTTTCATCCCTTTGGACATTCATATTGCAGAGTTGAGGTAACCCTCTATCCTGTCCAGATCTCCTTGGATCTTCAGTCTCAACAAGCATTTATTAATCATTTCCTATATATTAGACTCTGTTGTTAAGCAGTGAGAATACAATATAAAAACAAATAGCCAATAGTCTTGGGGAACTCACATATTAATAGAAGAATAATCAATCAATCAATAAACATTTATTAAATCATCTACTATGTTTCAGGTATACTATTAAGTTAATAGCTGGAGGTTAAAAAAATGAGGCAAAACATATTATTTGCATTCAAGAAGTGTCTGTTGATAAGGAACCTTATCAATAGATTCATAAAAGGCACAGAGGAGTTGGTAAAAATAGAAAGGAAGGCACTAGTAGCTGAGGCAACAGACAAAAGCTTCCTACAATAAGTGGTATTTGAATAGAATTTTGAAGAAAATCAATGATTCTAAGGGAACTTAAGGAATAAGGAGAAAGATCATCAAGGCTTGGGGATTATTAGGGCATAGGCATAGATGGAAAATGAAATATCATGTAGGAAAGACAGCATACAATTTTGACCATATATTGTTGTGCATTTGGAGTAAAAAGCAAGTTATACAAGATAGATTTTTCAGTTTCATGTGCCATCATCATATTTATTGTACTGCATTATGGAAGTGTTTGTTTTGTTTCATGAATTGAAAATTAAAATAAATTTGTAATATAAAAGAAAATGAAAGAAAGGCTAGCAGAAAAAAAAAATCAAGACAGAGGAAGGCCTCTAGTGTATTATATTGAGCCTCTCTGAGAATTTAAGAAAAATAGTCACTAGTTATATTGAGAAATCTTTCATGTTTTGGAAACCTTCCCTGATGACAGTAATATGTATACACACTAGAGAATCGTGATTCCACAAAAGAATCAAACCATAGTAAAAAATATGATGGTCACATTGTTCCTCTTAAAATTGAGCTATGGCTTTATACAGAGTTTATTAGGGCACACACTTTAATTAGAAAACTAACCATAATGATTGTGGTTCTCACTTTACATGGCAAATCATTCATTCAGAGCTTGATTTTTCTAACCCAGTCCCTATTCAATCTGAGGGAAAATGAAATTATTCACTGTATTAATGATTCAACTGAATTACAGTTAAATTTTAATACTTTTTGTCCAAGTTTATGTTCATAAAATTCAGAAATGAAAGATTTGGAGGAAGACAATCTTTAAAATGGAAAAAAAAAATTCTGCTCATTCCTCTTCAGCCTGAACACTGAAACTTCCTCTACTATAACTGGTAGAGATCTCTTCTTCCTGGAGGTATCCCTCTGGACTTCACAAATGAAAAGTACTATCATTCATAGAGGCCTCTAATTGGATAGCTCCTTCCAGAATCTCCATTTGAGCAGGGTCTCTAGATCATTTATGTTTCATTCTCTTCAGGATACACTCAAGATTTCCTTTCTCATTCTCCCTTCCTCAAAATCTGTACCATTGCCAAATTCTCCCTATCTCATCCTGCTTTTTAGCTTCCATTTATATACTATCTTATCCTTTACAATATAAGCCTCCAAAAGGCAGGCACTGTCCTTCTTTCACTTGCTTTCATAAAGCTTAATCTATAAAGTTTGTCAAATAGTAAAATACTTAATAAATGTTGGTCAGATGATTGAGTTTTGATGAACATTTTCTATGATATACCTCAAATTTCCATAGAACATTTTTATTTCCTTAAGTTCCTTCACATTTCATATTTTCTTTAGCATCAGAAAACTCAAGGGTAGAAAGGCAGATATTCTAATTGTAAATAGGTGAAAACTTGCATATAAGGGACAGCTTGGTGGTGCAGTGGAGCTGTGTGACCTTGCAAAAACAAAAACAAAAACAAAAACAAAAAACTGAGACATAGAAAGATTAAATAAATTATGGAGTCTCTTTATCATCTGAACTTTCTGACAATGCTGCACATAGTAAGATTCTAACAATTGTTTGTTTAATTGATTTATATTATGTACAGAAAGCAAGAAAGCCATCTCCTCTATTTCTTCTATTTGGATCCAATTAAGCTCAGAATGGACAAGAAATGCTTGCATATCTTAGTAATTTAAAAAATATAATTTACAACTATCAATTCATCTAATTCATATAACAAATATCTGAGTTAGACACTATTATTGAGGAAACTGGAACTCAGACAAGTAAAGTATGTGGTTCAAATGCTAATTAATCTATGAGGATCTTCTTGGTTATCTAGCTAGCATTTTATCCACCATTCTCTAGTTATCCATTAACTATTCAAATTTTTATCAGCATAAAAATGTACTGTTATTTTTCTTCCTAGGTAAAGATCTTTGGAATGAATTTCTCTGCTCAAAATCCAAGAAATAGACCCAGCATCTAATTATCAGATTAAAGTCAATAGTCATTTTGTATAGTAGTTAATCCCAGCATTTAACTTTTTGGGAAAAAAAGTATCCTTTCAATTTCTATTTAACTCTTCCTCTCTGCTAATATTTATTTGCTGTTGAGTATGAAAAATTCCCAAATTTCTTTCACAAAACATTCTTAAAAAGAGTTCAAGAAAAATTGTTTCTCTTTTGACTTTCTAAAAGAATCACATGGATAGGAGCCAAAGTTTAGGGAGAGAACTAGTCCAATACCATTTTACCTCTCTCCTTAGAATTGTTCTTTTGGGAAGAGAGTAATTTTGTGATATTATTTTCTTAACTTTTTTTGGTTGTTAAAATTAAGTAATCTCTACCCATTTTTCTTTTATTATTACTATTAACAACACTAATACTATCATCATTATCACTATCATTATTCCTTCTCTTAAATACACACTTGGGAAGGCATCCCAGAATCATTTAATTTTGTTATGAAAATCATCAGCTTTTTATTATTTTTCCCAGGTGCCTTTTCTAAGATTTGTGTAGAGTGATATTCATTCACTCAATCCATTCATTGAGCATAGTATGGTGCTTTGTACATAGCAGGGACTCCATAAATCTTTACTGAAGTAAAGGGCAAATTCCTAGGAAAAGGCTTTTTGTTCACATAAATTTGTCTATTAACTGGAACTTAAAAAAAAAACAAAACAAAAACATAGATTATACTACAGAGTTGTAGTTGCAGAAATTGTAGTATGAATTGAAGATAAATGAAACAATGAGAAATAATGAACCTAAATCTTCAAATTGCATATTTTTAGTTTTATAATTATATAATTTCAATGAGACTCAATTTCCCAGTCGAGTCACTAAGAGAATGCAAGAAGTTGCTTGACAAGAATTGTCAAAATGGTTGCAATATGAACATCCACCCTCTTTCCTCTCAGCGATGTTTCTTGTTTATTTTTTTTAACTTGGAAGGCAGTTGCATTAGTATACAAAGTTCCAAGGAACTTTCCTCCATGAATACAGACTAGAATCTACTTTGCAACTTGGTTTTAGAGAGTTGTCTAATGCTCTGAGATATTTCACCTCCTCTAGGTTTGTTAAGCCAGAATAGTATGTATCAAGGGCAGCACTCTGAAGACAGCTCCTAGTCTATTACCTAAAGCTGTTTCTGTCATATTAGCAAGTAAAATTCTCTAACTTAACTTGGTTTGTGAATTTGATAAATCAAAATTTACTTAGCCATCTATTATATATGAAATACTTTGTAAGATATTCCTGTCTTCAACTATGCTTGGTTGTAGGAATCCTCATTTTAGGGTGGGATTTCTCCAGATTGAGAGTTCATATATCCCTTGATTTTTTTAAGTACATCTTCCTGTATTTCTTATTAATATGAAATGAAATAAATTCTAGAATTTTTCATCTATATTTTCTCCATAAAATTGAGTTAAATATAGAGGATACTTTTTAATGATATTTTTTTCACTGACTATATATAACCTTTGAAATATTTCAATTGTATGTTGTTAAGCATGTTTCTCATACACCAAGTTGGAGGTTCCTGTTTGGACAGAAAAGTGATTCTTTACCTACTATCCTATAAGAACAGAGATTTTAAATTGGCATAAGTTGTTGTGATGATTAATCTAGGTGTTGTTCCAGAAAACTTAATGGATAGTAGAAAAGAAAGAAATAACCAATTGAGACCAAGGTTTCTGAGAAATTATATTTTTTCCAACATTTCCCCCATCCCCTCTTCTTCTCCCTCTCCTACCATGAAATAATATTTGGTTGTTGACATTACTTTTAGACACATAGTCATTGGATCATAGAATTAGAGAGAGAAGAAACAGCAGAAATCATGAAGTCTGATCTCTTCATTTTAAAGATAAAGGAACAAACTCAGAGAGGTAAGGCTAATTCAACTCCTTTATTCACCTCTCTAAAGTGATTCTTTGAGTTAAAAATCCAAATAAGTGAAACATATTTTTATTTTTGGCTATATTTGTAGTGAGTATACCAATACAAGTATGATTCAGTTGATCTAATAGTGTGATAGTTCATCATTCAATCCATCAACCGACAAGCATTTATTAAATACCTATTATATGTAATTGCTAAAACAATCCCTACTCCCTATGTGCTAATACTCTAAAGTGGAAAACACCACATGTGTAGGCAGAATGTACAGAATATATATGAAAAGGATCTATACAAATATTAAGTAACTAAATTTGAGGTCATTTGGGAGGGAAGGAATTAGCAGTGGGGAGGGCACCAAAAAAAGGACTTCACACAGAATATGGTGCCTGAACTTAAAGGAAGAGAAGGATCCCATAAGGTATAAATGCAAAGAGAGTATATTCCAGTTATGCCATGTAACTAGTGGAAAAACATCCAGACCAAAAATGGAGAACCATTTTCCTAAAATGGCATGGCATTCCAATTATGTGATTCCTCTACTTAATAAAAACTATGGTCTTCTGTTTACCCACAGGAGCAAATTCAAAATATTCTGTTTAGCATTCAAATTCTTTGGCAGTTTCCAGTCTTCTTATATCTTAACTCCTCAACATGTACTCTTTGATGCAGAGGTACTTGCCTCCTTGTTCTTCCATGGTCAAACCTCTTCATCTCTTGTCTCTGGAAATGTTCTTCCTTCACATTGGCTGTTTCTCTTCTTGGTCTCTTTTACTCCCAATGGAAATCCCACCCTCCACAGGATGTCTTTGCTAAGATTTGATCTCTTTATATTATTTCCCATTTATCCTGTTTAAAGCTTGCTTTTTCTATATTTGTTTTGCAAGTTGTCTTTTCCATTAGACTGTAAGCTCCTTGAGGGCAAGAACTGTCTTTGGCTTCTTTTGTGTCCACACCACTTAACACATTGCCTGTCACAACATTAAATATTTATTTAATTGAACTGAGAAGGAATAGGAGCAGTTTGTCTAGGTAGCAAAAAGAGGAGCAATATTAATTGAGGCTGGAATGAAAGGCTGAGAGCAGGTTGAGAAGGGTTTTAAAAGTTAAACAGAGCTCTTGTTGTATCCTAGAGGCAATAGGGAACACTACAGTTAATAAAAATAAGAGAATAGCATATTTAAATTCACATTTCAGAAAATCACTTTGGCAGCTGTGTGGAGAATGGATTGAAGTGCTGAAAAATTTGAGTCAGGGAAATTAATTAGGATTTTTCTGCAATTAATCACAACTAAGAGGTGATGAAGACCTAAACCGAGCTAGTAGCTGTGTCATGGTGAGAAGGATTTGGATGTAAATATTAGCCATTATCAATTATTGTTCGTAGGTCACTATAGCGAAATGATTTATCACCTTGTGATCAAATTGCTATTGACCCATACTTGGCTATCTAGTCTTCAGATAACAAACCTATTCTGTCACTGAAACAATGCTCTAAGACTTGGCAGCTTGTGATTCTGTCATCTAAGAGGTTTCTGTGCCTCAAGTCAATTTGTTTAAGCCTCCTGATTGGTGGAAACTGATATCTCAATTATCCCTTCTTCTCTGTGGGTTGGAGAAATGGTAGGATGAGTTGTCAAGAACTTGGGAGATAAGTTCTGGCTACTAGTTTCAAGGCAGGACAGGAGAGGTGGTTTCAGATTCTGTGTTCCCTGAAGGAAGAAAAAGTGCCTGGGAAGAAGCTGACAGGTACAGATGCCAGTGCTTTGATCAGGTCATTATTTCCTACTTACTACACTAGAAGCATCAGGAAATTTCCCACTGGGTGAAATTTTGGATTCTCTCTCTCTCTCTCTCTCTCTCTCTCTCTCTCTCTCTCTCTCTCTCTCTCTCGATTGAACTAAGTTATCCTATTCCTAATGGGAGAACTCATTCACTTTGATTTTTGTCTGCCATATACTCTCACAGACTAAATTTTTGTTGATTAATGTATTTCTATTGATTTAGATAAATGGGTTCATTTGCTATTCATTCATTATGTATATTCTTTGTGAATCTGCTATTTGGTGAGAAAGTAGTAAAATCTTGATTATGTATAAATATATACATATAGAGTTTTCCTTCCCATTAAGGGATAGTAAAAAGGAGTAAGAGCTTGAACCTTAAAAATCATTTCCCCAAGACTAACAATATTTAAGGGAGCAAACAGATATAGTTCTAGCCTGGTATTCTCTCTTCCTCATGAGAGAGAGTAATCAGCCTCTGGTTCCAACCTCTTTCTTCTCTAATCAGAAATCAAAGTCTTCCATGGAGAACAGTTGGGGAAGGGAATGTTGCTGCTTCTCTATGTGCCACATCTATATGAACTACATACCTTCCATAAATTTTTGATAAATTTTATGTGGGATATAAAGTTTTCTCTCATGTTAGGTCCTGTAAGATCACTGCTTTGTCCTGAAACACTAACCAGAGGATTTTTTTTAAATTTAAGAATCTTTATTGAAAACCAAAGAAAGAAAGAAAAAGTTTTTGTCAAGGGTTCCCAAGAACAAAAATATTTAAATACGTCAGTGATCTTTAATGTCTGTCTATAAAACTAAATGAACCTGATTAAATTCTGCAGCCTTATACATACTCGGACTTGATTCTTAGACTTTTTCTTTTCTTCTTCAGAATAGCTAATGCAATTCTAGAAAAGACATTAAACATTGGAAATACCTGATAGCCTTGCACATTTTGTTAACATCTCCCAATATTTTAACAGAAATTCAATTTCTTTGACTTTAATGAGTAATTGTAATTAATTCAATCTTCCCATAGGGTCATAGAAGTGTATGGAACCTGGCCTCTGCTAAGACATCCAGGTACCTTCATTGGATGAAGTGAGACATCCTTATTGCTGTATAAAAGAAATGAATGCTTCTGAGTTTCCTATATAATCCCATTAGATTCTAATCCAATTCCTTCTAACATAACTTTTAAAAGTATTTAACTTCTCTAATCCCAATATTTCTCCTTGGGATACATTTCAGTAATTCTTTCAACAAGAAAAATAAAATCCAAAGGAAATAGTATTATAAAAAGGGCAATTAAAATCATTATGACTTTCACATTAACCAACAAAAAATCCAGGGAAGTGCAGTTAATGTGGGAAAGTATTTCAAGCTCCTTCAGGAATGAAGTGCTAGAACAGGTCATATCCTTGTAGTTATACTCTCTATAATTTATTCTTGTTCAGTCTTATCCAATTGTTTACAACCCAGTTTGAGGTTTTCTTGGCAAGGATATTGGAAGGATTAGGTATTTCATTCACCAACTCATTTACAGATAAGGAACTGAAGCAAATAGGGTGAAGTGACTTGTCCAGGGTTACACTGCTAATAACTGTCTCAGGCCACAGTTGAATTCAGGAAGATGGTTCTTTCTGACTACAGGCTTGGCACCATATCTACTGTGTCACCTAACTTCCTCACCTTTTATAATAATTTTAAGGTTTGCCTGCTTCCCTATACTGAGGATTAAAAATGGAATTTTAGTTGAAAGTCTGGAAGAATGTAATTTGTAGATGATGATAAATTTCATAAAATCTCATTCACTTAATATATATATATAAATATATACATATATATTTATGCATACAGGCATATAGTTTATATACACTTACATCTCTCTCTCTCTCTCTCTCTCTCTCTCTCTCTCTCCATCTATATACTGTTGATGTTGAGTTATATCTGACTCTTTCTAACCTACATTTTGGATTTTTCTGGCAAAAAACTTTGGAGTAATTTGTCATTTGCTTCTCCAAATGATTGTATATATGAGGAAATTGAGGCAAATGGGGTGAAGTGACTTACCCAGAGTCTCTCAAATACTAAGTGTCTCAAAGAGAGTCTTAGACTGTCACTCTGTCTACTGTGCCACCTAGTTGCTCCATATATTTATTTTTGTTGTTCAGTCATTTTCTAGTCATGGTTTTCTTAACAAAAATTATGGAGCTGCTGTCATTTTTCTCTCCAGATCTCATTTTAGATGAGAAACTGAGGCAAATAGGATTAAGTGATTATATATGTAGGGTCACAGAGTTGAATGTTTGAGTAGTGCTTGAGGCTAGATTTGAATTCAGGAAAATGAGTCTTCCTGACTCCAGGTCTGGATCCCTATCTGCTTCATAGAGATATCAAAAACCTAATTTCATTCTTCTTTATATTGAGAGAGCAAACTGTTAACATTTGGGTTATATACTTAGATACTTTCTAACATTGGTATTATGCAATGTAAAAGCTGAAAGTGCCCTTACTGAATTTATTACAATTCAGTATATGTTTACTGAGAGTCAATAGCTTTCTCATCTGTAAAAAGGAAGTTTAACCAGATGACATTTGGGATCCTTAAAACCTCTGAAATCTAGATATTCTAGGATCTCATGGTCTTAAGTACAGAGAATTGTACTTGTGATGAAAATAAATCAAGGATCTGTGGTTTTTTTAGGTTTCAAAATTCCCTTAGGTTTGATCACAACCTTTCCATTGGTAGGGAAGTTTTTTTTAAATGTCTCTTAAGTAAAATTTCCAAATTTTCAGTTAATCGTCAGAATCCAAATTTTCCTAACTATATGCTCAATTATGGATATAGTGATAAAAATAAAGAACAGATTCTCTCTCCTCAAGGACCTAAAAAGATTTACCAAAAAAGACACAAGGCACAATATAATAAAGGGCAAGGAATAGATCAAAATTAAGTTCTTTAAAATATTATGGGAAGGCTATGGTAGCTGATTTTAAATAGATATGGGAAAGGAGGTGTCAGGAAAAGCTTGATGGAAGAGATATCACCTGACAGAAGAGAAGGGATTAAACCAGTTGGAAACATGAAGGTAAAAACTGAAGCATAGTTTTGCAAATCAGTGACAATATGAAGAGAAAGAATATAGGATATATTAGGAGGAAAAAAGCTATGAGTCTATGTTTGCTAGGCAAGAAAATGTATAAAGCAGGAGAGAGTGAAATAAAGTCAATAAAGCTACATATCTTAATGATGTCACCATTTTGAGTGGCTATTTTTTAAATTGATAGCTTTTTTTTGTTCTATACACATTTACAGATTACTTTCTCTTCAAATTAGATATCTTACAGCTAAGTAAATCTATTAAATTAAACTAATATTGTGCCTTCATTTGAAAGTATCTGCAACATTTCATATTTATGAAGCCCACCTTTCTATTATAAAAAGAAATACATATTTTTTTTCTTTTTCAATCCCATTCCACTGGAGGAAAAAAGAAAATAAATACATTTCTTACAAAAAATATGCACAGTTAATCAAAACAAATTCCTCCATGGATTACAAACTATATTCTACACCAAAAATCAGTCCTCTCATTGTATTGTATTGGATAGGATGTTTCTTTCTTGGATTTGTGGAAACATTAATTGACAATGTATTTGATAATAGATTTTACAGCTTTCAAAGATATAGTGAGCAGGCTTCTGGGTCTGAAGACAGGAAGACCTGACTTCTGCTTTGGCTTTAAATGTTTAGCAGCTGTGTAATCTGGGACCAGTCTCTTAACCTATACCTTCCTCATTTCTCTCATATATAGAATGAGGATAATAATGTCTACCAAAACAGCTGTGAAAATTAAATAAGATAATATTTGTAACGTATTTAACATTGTGTCTGTCACATAATTGGTACTCAATAAATATTTATTCCCTGACTATCTTTTTGTTGTTCACTTCTTTAGTTTATAAAAATCTTCTAAAATATTCATATATATATTAGTTTTATAATATAGACTAGTCTTTTGTTTCTACTTACAGCATCAGTTAATATATCTTTCCATGTTTTGTTTTTAAATTATCTTTGTCCTTATTTTTCATAATACTGTACCATATTCATATAGCATAACTTATTTAACCACTCCTCAATTGTTGGACATCCTCTTGCTTTCTAGTTTTTTTACCACTACAAAAAAGCTTCTATAAATATTTTTGAACATAAAAACCTCTTTCCTCTTTCTCTGATCTCCTTTCAGTGGAGGCATAGTAGTGGTAGAGCTGGGTCAAAGGCCACACACACTGTCTTTTTCCCACAGCCCCTCCAACATTTATCATTTTCCTTATTTGTCATCTTTGTTACTCTGATGTGCATGGGAAGAAATCTCAAAAATGCCTTACATTTCTCTAATTAGTAGTGAATTGGAATATTTTCTTATATTGCTATAAGTAATACGGGTTATTGACTATTCTTTCTTATTAATTCCATTTTTTCTAGTAGCCAGTTCTAGGGCTGAAAAAGTAATGCATATTTTTATCTTGACGACAAAGAATTCTTTTTATTTTTGTTGTTGTTCCTTTGTTTTTGATCAGGGCAGGAACACAACTAGTTCTATAGTTTAGGAAAATTTAATTTGTTAGATATAGCAAAAAGCCTGCTGATAAGAGAGTCTAGGGATTGGGGTGCCAGAGAGGAGGCTCTACAATAGTAAAAAAGGGAGTTCATGAGAGCCTGGAAAAGGCTGATGGCAGTGTGAATACAGAGGATATAGCTATGAGAATTGTTATGAAATAGACACAATTGATTAGTACATGTCATTTAATCCAGGCTTTCCTTTGTCCAATGAGGTTATGGAGGCTGTGAGGTTCAGGGATTTGCCTAAAGTAGATCTTAAATCCAGTTTTCTTGATTTCCTGTCATACCATATAACTTCCTGTGTTTGCACAGTTGCCCATATTCTTTTGCCCTGTGCCCATTTTGGTCAGTGGTCTGCATATTCCAAGGTAGTTGATTACTAGTAATACATCTATAATTATGAAACTAAGTACTTTTTTTTCAGGCTAGTACAAGGAAACATTCCATTATTTCCCTTTTGCCTACTAGGGAATCATGGAATTTTAGATCTTTTACAATCCCTGGCCTATTTATAAATTGTTTCAGCATAGCATTTCAGATGTTTCCTTACATTTTAGTATCAGTATGCTCTTCTTTATGTCTACTCAAACTATTTTTTTTCCTTTTCTATTGATATCTAAAAATTTGTCTACCAACTTTGAATCTGGTTTTTAATTTTAAATAATAATAATAATAATAATCTAATAATTTAAGATAATAAAAACAATAAAAACAACAACTAAAATAATAATAATAAATAATTATATATAAATTAAAATAATCTACTTTTTTATGTAATGACGTTTTAACTGAGAGTTTGGTGCAATTTATGGATCACTTCTTATAATATAGTTTTTAAACAGATTAAAAACTATATAGGATTATAAAAAAGAATTTCCTTGAAATAAAATTTACATGTTATCTATCCATCTATCAATCTATCAATCAATCAGTCTATCTATTTATCTATCTATCTATCTATCTATCTGTCTGTCTATCTAATCAATCTTTAATCATATTCCTGTATCTATTCCTCTGTCATCTATTTAGATATCTGTTATAAAAAAATACTGTTACTGGTGCCATCTTTATATTATATATCATATATTTATATATAATCTATACCTCTACTTACAACTTATCTGTATGTATATCTCTATCATTTATAGTTCCAAATATTTATCATCTACACTCCATTTAATTATTTATGATATATAATACATATTATATCTGGTTATAATATATGCCTTTTTCTATTTACCTATTTATCATCTATCTATAAATCTATCTCTATCATCTATAAATCTATCAATACCTCTATCAACTATTTAAACATCTATTGGTTATCTTCCTACCCTTTTATCTTCTTTCTATATCCCTACCATTATTCTGTGTACATTCCATTAACTCTCTCTCTCTCTCTCTCTGTTTCTGTCTCCCTAACACTGTCCCTCTGTGTCTCTTTGTCTCTGTCTCTGTTTCCTCTCTCTCTGTCTCTGTCTCTGTTTCTCTCTCTCTCTCTCCCATATCATATAATGGATCCCAGATTAAGAACTCCTGTTAGTCTGATTCCATTTTTTTAGGACATAGGTGATCTATAGCCTAGTGTTCTTTATATTCTTGTTATAATGCCACATATATCCCAAAACAATGACAGCTTTTTTCTCTAAATTGTCCATCAGAAGCAAGAAACATGCATGTTAAACATTTTGCAGCTGCATGCTTGTGTGCATGCATGTGTTTGTGTGTGCATGTGCATGTGTGCGTGTGTGCGTGTGTGTGTGTGCATGTGTCTGTTGTGGGGGTTAGTAATGGGATGGGGGCAGGCTAGCATGAGGTCATGGTAGAAAGAGAGTTATGAGTAAGGCCAATAGCAATGTAAATTGTCCCTTCTGCAGACTCTGCCTTAGAACAGGTTCCCTCTTGCTTTTCCTGTACTTGCCCCTGCTGTGACTGTTTATTAGCAAAAGACTGACTTCCCATTACTCTCCTCAGTGCTTGCCCTGCCTCCTTCCCCTGCACAGGCCAGGTGGGATATGATACCAATAATATCCATTACTTTTATCTTGTAGGTTTCTCCTTTGCCTTTATTTTTTTCTTTCTCTTTTCTTTCTTCTTCCTTCATTTCTGTGGATCCTCTCTAGTCCCAACATAAAAGGCAGCACAGAGAAATTGGGAATTTAAAAATCTTTCATTGAATCACTTCTATCATTTTTCAGTGTGGTGCAAAAAGCTTGGGATTTGGAGTCTGGGGGCCTATCCAAAGCCCTGGTTATGTGTGTTGCCTGCATGTCCCTGTGCATATTGCTTCTCCATTTTCAGGCTCAGTTTCCTCATCTCCAAGCAACTAGTTTTGTCTAGATTATGTGTTGATGCAGCTTGATGTGGAGGAAAATTTGCACTGGAAGTCAAAGGGTCTCATTTCATACCTGCAAGGCCTTGGCCCCAAGTGTCCCCACAGATGACAGTGGTTAATGAGCTGGTCTAAAAGTCCTGAGGGCAATTTTATTTTCAGAGACTTTCTGTGTGATCCTAGGCAACTTGCAAACTCTGTTCATCATCTGTAAAATGGGGATTAAAAATAGCAACTTGCCTCCCAGTCTTTTTGGGTGGATCAAATGAGATAATAATTACAAAATGTCTGGTCTATTGTAAGTAGTATATAAGAATTGTTATTGTTATCATTATTACTATTATTATCATCGTCATCACCATCCATGCTTCTTGATGCTGTTGTTGATGATGATATCCTCTGAGGGCTCTTCCAGCTCTAAATATATGTCCCTATGATTACAGTGAGCATTTATATGGAGCCACAAGATAAAAACACCTTCCATATGCTATGTCATTAGATCCTTACAAATTAGTAAGGGAATGAGGCTAGGGGGTATATAATAAGCATTTAAGAAGTATATATGCCTATAGGCAGGCATTGTGCTAAGGACTTTGCAATATTATCTCATTTGGTTAAAGGAACTTGATACTTAGCTAGGATCACATAGCTGATGAGTATCTGAGTAAGGACTTCAATGTAGGGTGTTTTGAATCTAAGTTCTACATTTTCTCCTTGTGGTTTATTTACCTTGGTGGCTCAGTGCTTAGATAACTAAGCCAGGGAGGCCTGAGATCCAATCCAGTTTTGGAAGTTTACTAACTGTATGATCTTCGACAAGTCACTTAACCTCTGGTTGTCCCAGTTTTTCACCTGTAAAATGAAGATAATAATAGGACCTACCCACCTCATATGGGGGGGAGGCACTATAAATCCTAGGATTCTCTTATTTCAAGTAAGTGGGGAAAAATTTAGTTATAGATTTGCATTATAAATTTTGTCTCTTGAATCAGCAGGGTTGTGAGAAAGAAAGCCTTACAAAGAAAGTGATTTAAAGAGTTTCCATCACCTCTCCTCAATTTAATTCAGCAAATATTTAAGTGTATACAGTATTCAATAATCATCACTCAATAAACATCTATTAGGCATGCCATGTGCTATATTAATCACTGATGATAGAAAAAGAGGCAAAGGACAACCCTTATCCTAAAGGAGTTTACAATTGATGGGGTGAGACAATACGCAAATATATATATATATATATATATATATATATATATATATATATATCATAAAAGCAAACTATATGCAGCAGGATGAATAGAAAATAATTGGCAGAGAGAAGGCATCAGTACTGAGAGGTTGGGAAAGGTTTCCTGACAAAGATGAATTTTATTTGGTATATAAAAGAACCCAGAGAAGTCAGCAGGTAGAATTGAGGAGGGAATGAGCTCCAGACATCAGAGACAATCAGAGAAAATGTCTTGACTCAAGACATGAAGTATCTTGTACATGAAATGATAAGGAAGACAGAGTCATTGGACCAGAGTAAACGTGGCAAGGACAGAAGGAGGCTGGTGTAAGAAGAATGGCAATGTATGAGAAGCGTTTGTTATAAAGGATTCTGATTGGCAAATAGAGTATTTGTATTTTAATGGGTGGGTTTTAGGAAGTCACTAAGAAAATCACATTGATGGTTGGGCCTATAACACAATTGATGCCAGTGTCAGATGAGATAAGGAGATGAATCTAAGAGATGTTGCAAAGGTGATAATAAAAGATTTTAGCAACAGACCAGATATGGGAGGTGAGGAATTGAGGTTATTCCCTAGGTTGAGAGTCTTCCCATATTGCCTGGCACATGTAAGCCCTATATAAATATTAGTAGTTGGTCTTAATCATCATCATCATTAGTAGTAGTAGCAGTAGAAGTAGAGAATGAGTGAAGGGAAATAGTTTGGAGAATGTAAGGAATTACTTGAATTATATGTAAAATAAATATCAACTTTTACTTATAAATGAGCATTGTCATCCAAAGTTTAGGTTAAATGCCTAATTTACTAATGGTTTATAGGCATTTCAATTTAATTTAGCTGGCTTAATTTTCATGACTACTCCCCCCCCCCCAATTCATTCTGTATAACATAAACTTTTTTTTCTCTTTTCAAAGGATGATTAGGCCCCATTTACATATAGGACATGAAATTCACAAGACATAAAAATATTACAGGTTTTATCTGTCATATTCTACCCTCTGCAAAAATGAAAAAAACAATAATTCAAATTGAATTCTTATCAATTTGACCAAAAATCAGTAGGTGTCACAAGTGCAAGGTCTGGAACAATTTAGCTACTAAAAAAGCCTGTTTTGAATGCTTCAAAGTGGTAAATCTCCATTCAGCAAATGACTGAGAATGTATTTGGAACTCAATCTTTTTTTGCTTTTAGATGGAATAAATGGACTTCAGCTATTTGTTTCAATTATATGTTTATGACATTAAATACATGCATTTATACTTCAGATAAGCATGATAAGCAATAAGAAATCTATAAAATGAGCATCAAATGTACTTCTTTAATTCAACATAATCCCAATGTAATCTGCACTCAAAGCTATATATGTTAATTATGAAGGGATATGAATCTCTGCATTTCCTTTATCCATGTCTTTTAGTAGAGACTTGGTAATATCCGTTAATGGGCTTTGTTGTCTGATGAGCTGAATTACTGTTTCTGTGCACAGTACTCTGGTAAATCATCTAAAATGTTTGAGAAATTAACCTCCATTTAAAAATTAGAACTGAGGACAGCTGCATGAAAGAATTCTCACCTCCAACGGGGAGAAAAAAAAACAACTCACTGTTTTGGAGTTTAGTAAGAATGTAAAGCAATCTTTACTATTCTTCAAATTGCTTCATTTGTATTTAAAGCAAAAATAAAAGGCAATTTCCACAAGATGAAGAGAAAAAGGCACTTTTTTCCTTCAACAACGCTATTTGCCTTTGAAATACAAGACTGTCTTTGAAAATACCATTTTTTTCATCTTATGAAAAATGTAGGAGAAATGTGTATGACTCCATTTGGGCATATTCTAAGCACAAAATGAGAACGGTTAGAAATTCTCCTTATTTTACAATAGTGAAATCTTCAAATTATGCCCATTTCCAAATTCTCAATTTTTGTGAGTGTAACTGAATGAAATGGAAATCTGGGTGGTAATTATACCCAGCTCTGCCTGGGAGTTCATGATGCTGTCAGGCTGTATGGTCATGGGTAGCTAAGCAACACAGCCAACTAGCACCTTCGTGGAGGATATTTTTAGCTTCGTTGCACATTTTTCATTTATCTATCAGAGATTGATTTGTTTTGCAATTTATTTCAAAATTCCAGCACTTAGAAATTAAAGGTATATCATTGAGCCAAGTGAAAAAGTGTGAACTGGAAAAAAAAAATCATGGAAGAATCCACAATTTGAAACAGAAGTAATTTTGATGTAGTTGAGAAAAGTAATTATTATGTTTTGTATTTATATGACATTTTCCCCCCTAAAAAAATGAAAACTCTTCAAGAAGCATTGGTGATTGAATCTTTATTACTTAACTTGGAACTGTGAAAGAAGAAGGCAGGGAAACCTTGATGTCACAAATGAAGAAATTAACATGTGAAAAAATTACTAACTTAATTAGATACTCTAAACTTGATAGAATCAGAGTCACAAACCCATAGAGAGCAAGTTAGTTTCTCACTTTGTAATCCCCTATATAAACAGGACTTGCTTCAAGAATAGACATGGAAGATGACCAATGGGCCCAAGATGTGTTCCTTACATTGGAAATGTAAGACTGGTGATTTGCTGAGAAAAGACAAATAAATAACAAGAGTCCTGATATCTTTCCACTGCTAGTAAATCTTGCCAGTCACAGAATAGACAAAAGGAGAAGATAATATTACTTTTGTTGGTTTCAAGATGTTCTAGTATGCAATTGCATCAACCACAGACTAAAGAGAGTGAATCACACTGCCTAAAAATAAGTGACTTCCTATATTTCAGCAGTTTATGCTATTAAATTGTTTTCTATCTTATGTGTACAGTAAGAAAATAAATCAGTTTTTAGCATGACCTTACATGTGTGAAAATCTAGTATCATCAGATCATGAGGGATACCTAACAAGGTTATTGATATTTAGAGATATGTGGTTTTCTGATAATATTTTAGGAATATCAATTATAATCAACTCGCAATTTGTAATAAGTGCTTACTGTGTTTCTGCATTGAGAGCTGGAGGTTGAAAGAAAAAAATCAATTCATGCCTTTAAGTAACATAGTCTACTGGGGAAGACAAGAGGTAGATAGCTAGATATATTGGATGTAGGCAGAGCAGATGAACAGTAGCATTAGAGAAAAGATGTGTGGGGTGTGTGTGTGCGTGTGTGTGTGTGTGTGTGTGTGTGTGTGTGTTTGTATGTACACATACCTATATAGCTAAAAGACTCCTGGGAAACGATCAATATTAGTCATTCTGAAATAATATGAACTTGGCATAATCCAATTGGATTTAAGAAAGAATTTGATAATTATATTTCTTTTGATACGAAATCCTTTGAATATATACTCATATACACTTTACAGTACTCCCACTTCATAAAAATAAAATGGATTTATTTTCATTAACTAAGGAAAAATAAAATATAGGCAACCCTTTTTTCAGAGCTCCCCTTTAGAAAGAAGTTTTATTTGATACCACTAAATAATTAGATGGCAAGCTTCATTCTTTTTATTTTCAATTCCCACATTGAGTTTTTTGGTATCAATAGACAGGTTTCTTGAATAAATACATGACAAGAATGTTATAGTAATTGTCCCCATATTTTCTTTTTCTTTAGTTAACAAAAATAAATCCACTTGGCTATGGCTTTCAGTGAATGGGGAATGGAATGATTTTAAAAATAGTTTGATAAGTTTTACTTTCACATGCATGGTTTCTCCTGTTCAACCTGATCTGGCAGATCAGAATATGTAAGGGATGGCATTAGTTATACCAATATGAACCACAGTAATGGAGGAATGGGGTCTGATGATACTCAGATATCATTCCAGATCAGAGCCTCCACAGCTATTAGAGGAAGGGCATGGTAGGAACTGGACATAAGGGAAGCAAGGTATGATAGATGCTTTAGGAAGCTGGGACTTGATGACCTGGAGAGCTGTTTTATATTTTTGGTCTGGCTTACTTCTCTCAAGCTGAGAAGGTAACTCTGGGAGAAAACAAAAGAAGTTGTCACATAATAGACTCCTTTCAGCTTTATGCTAGAGATAAGATTAAACAAAGGTGATACTTCTTCTTTTAGACAGAATTGGATATGACCAACACCAGTGATTCCACAATGTTACAGTCTACAAAATCACTCTGACCCTGGAGAGTTTCCCTTACTACTACACCTCATGTGGGTATTGAGACCAAAGGAGATACTGAGATGTAAGGTTAACCGGATATATGTTTAAACCATGCATATTTTGTGTACATAGGTACACACATATATGCATGTAGACACATCTCTAGTCTTGTAAGGAAGTCCCCATTTCATATCTCTCATTTCATATCAGCAACTTCTCTTTATTTTAGAATCTTATCTTCTAAGGGAGGGGAAGAATGTCACAAAGAAATAATATGATTCATACTCTCAATTAGTAGTATGTGTCAAAGGCATGAAATGAACCTATCTTCCTAATCCCCAATTACAAGGTTTATCTGCTATAGTACCCTGCCCCTGTCCCTCTCTATTTCTCCCTCCTCTCTTCCTCTACACATCCTTGTCAATGCAAAAATTGGTCTCTATCATCAGTCTCAATCATCTATACATTGATTTTCTATCACCTGTTATACACATATAAATGTATATATGTGTGGACACAATCTTAAAAACAATGTATGTATCTAAATCTATCAACTCATGTGACCACATATCTATGTGCATATCTTTGCTTTTGAAGTAAGCCATCATTGGAGAACTAATTGAATACAATCCCTATAGGCATTTATGTTGAATGTTTGGTTGCCTTTCATATGTAATATAAGTTCTCAAACATATAAATATAAAATGTTTAATATTGAAGAAGAGTTACATTCCATTGGTGGCTATTGTTTGAGCTCCTCAATAAAACTTGCATCTGTGTACTTCACTTATTCGTAATTGTTGTATCCATGATGCATATGTCCAGGATATATGCTTTATCTGTAGGTTGAATTTTTCTGTTGGGCTATTAAGCTTTAGGGAGATATGGGAATTTATCATCACCTCATTTCTTATTGCTAATATTCTAAAGCTTCAAGTTCATCATTGAATTTAAGAAATTTTGTTTACCAGCTATAATACTCCAGTTTTAATTGTTCATGTCACCCAGAACTTCAAAACATTTAATAAATCACACTTTTAAAGTTACCTATACCCATGGAAATTTTGTGGTTGAGTAATTTCAGTCATAACTAACTTTTTGTGATCCCATTTGGAGTTTTTAGGCAAAATACTGGATTGGTTTGTCATTTACTACTCCAGTTAATTTTTAAAAAGAGGAACAGAGAGACAAACAGGGTGAAGTAACTTGCCTAAGGTCACATAGCTAGTAGGTTTCCCAGGCTGAATTGGAACCCATGAGGATGTTTTCCTGATTCCTAGCTGAGTGCTTTACCTATTATGCCTCATAAAAATATTGATGTCTTTTACTCTGAAATAATATTGATTTGAAAATAAGTTTTCTCCTGAATTCAGTTTAGCTATAAACTTTTAAATAATTTAAAATTTTGGGGGCAAAAGCCAAGAAAATTACCCTAACTGAACTCCATCCTATCTTCCTATCTTCCTATCTCTCTCTCTCTCTCTCTCTCTCTCTCTCTCTCTCTCTCTCTCTCTCTCTCTTCTGTCTCTCTCTTTCCCTCTGATTCTTTGTCTCCCTTTGTCTACTCTGTCTCTCTCTCTTTTATTGGTAATACTTTTTTTAAAAAAGATTTTACAGTTCTTCCCTGTTTCCTTTATACTTAAATTGCTTTTATGATTAAATATTCAAATGATTAATGTTTTATAACCAATAATTTCTAACTACAAAGACAACATTTTTACATAGACAAACAGGCTTCTATTTTTCTACTTGTGGAAGATTTTACATAGCAATTTTATTTGGTAATTCCTTATATTATCTCAATAGAAAATTAGAAACTTAGAAATGGAATGAACCTTAGAATTTATATGTATAAACCATTCCTGAATTGTTGATCTTCTCTATATTATCACAGATAATTGATCCCCTAGTCAATGCTTTAGTACCTTTAATAGTATGTAATAACCTCATGCTCAAAAAAGCATAATCAAGTTGTGATATATACTTTAGCTTGTCTTAAGAATCCCCACATTATCTTGTTGAAATTGATCCAATTAAAACTATTCCATATGTCTACGTTTTTTCACTTCTGTAAAACTGATTAGTTAATATTACATATTACAGACCTAATACAATTTCAAATTACATTTTATGTAATGCATTTTACTTTTTTGATAGTAAGTATGAGATCACTTTTTGTAAGTGTTTTTGAATTTGTTTTTGAATTATCCAGGTTACAGATGATGCATTTATCTTTGGGATATGTTATTAGTTACCAACCCCTTCCTTTTACTTTTTTTGGAGGTAGCTCATTGATTCTAAAGCTAAAACAGTTATGGTATATTTTATTCAAGTAGACTAGTGAAGTGTTTACATTCTGATATTCTGACACTATCTTTATGACATCTTGATTTTGGAAATAAATTCATGGAATCTATTAAACTTGGGCATTTCTTTCACTGCAACAAGATAACCTCTGCTTAAAGGTTTATTTAGGGAAATAAGAACCATTATATAAGATGTATTTTTTAATTTAAATGGGAATATGCAATTAATTACCATCTGCCTTCATTTATGTCTAACTTTACATTGGAAGGATTCTGTAGACCATGTCCTATTATACTTTAAAGCAAAGAAATCTTGCTTGTAGGAAAATTTTATATAAAATCAATGGTAGAATCTTATTTTTCTTTACCTTAAAGTATAACTTTTCACTTCTTTATCTTTGTGTTCAGCAAAAAATTAAAAAAAAAACACTTTTTTTGTTCCATTGATATTTAGGAATTATAAGAATGACTGAAAAAGAGGAATGTACAAAATTATAAGTAGATCCATCTTCAAAAATTCTGATTTATGTTCCTTCCAAATAAAAGATCCTTCTGACATTACCAATGTAGACAATGGAAAAATCTTGAATTTAGTATCACCAATGCCTTTTTTGTCTTAGAGTGATGAAAAAATGTTACGAGTGCATTAAGTCTTTCACTTTAAGATAATTTTTTTATTCAAGGTTATATTTTTTAATATATGGAAATAAGTCAAAATGCAATCGTCATCTAATACTAATTATCTCTGGTGATATTTTCCCATGTCTTTTTAAGACAGATCTAAATTTAGCAAAGATTCTATTTCTTCAATCATGTCTTGTCCTACAGCATCCTAGAAACCCTAACTCAGGTATCAGATGAAAGGACTAGCATTTCAATTGATGCTCTATAATGCATATATTATCCTAGGAACTTTCTTGGCTTACCTATTGGTGTTGAATAACACCACATTTTATTAAAGATCTGTGAAATGTTTCCTGAGATCTTACATAGCCTATTCTCTTTAGACAGTAAGTTTTGCAAAATCTTCTTGGCTTTGTATAGGTGATAACAGGAAACAAGAATAATGAGATAAAACCTCTTCTTTCAGGTTTTTTAATTGAGGAACAAATTATTTCATAGTTTCTCATTAGTTATTCCCATGGATTCTAATGACAAGGTGCCAACTTTCACACTTTAAACAGGTTAATTAATCAGGTAGTAATGAAGTTGGGTGATACCTGAGTGTTGGTGTGCCGAATAATCACAGCTCCTAATAATGTGCTTAAATGTCTGTAAACCTGAGAGGATAAGTTGAAATTCAGATCTTCTTCATTCTCACATAAATAAACATGCACTAGCTAATAGGAAAACTATTTTTAATTTTGTTCTATGGATGTAATGTTTAATATTAGGGTAGATATAACCTCATGTTTGGAGCTCTGTTCATCACAGATTTTTAAAGGAATGTTGTCAAATATGAGATTCCACATTTGACCTTTATTTTTTCTATTTAACCAAAGTCATACATTTTCTTACTAACAAACTTACTAAAATGGTTTTTAACTTTTGTAATATTTGAAGAAGATACTTAAAAGTAGCTCTACAATAACACAAAAAATATCAATGTGTTGAATTAGATCAAGTAGCAGTAAAATTGAATGAAATTGCAGGGAATATATTCCAGTCATTCAAAACTATTTATATATGAAGATGTGAAATGAGTCAGCTATAGGAATCTCTGTCAAGTGGTAGGTGAAAATCACATGGCATCTCTCCTCAAAAAGTTAATGAGAGTAGAACTTGCAAAATAAAGAAAATGTCTTTGAAATAACAAAGATTAACTTGCAAAAGAACCCCTTAAGATAAATAAATATATATTTTGAAATGGTTTCGCTCAAGTTTACTTTTTAGACCAATTAAGGGTGTGGTCCCACAGTAAATTTCTTTGTTTGCTTTCTTCTTGTGCCTTATGTACAATTTTTGTACAGGTGAAATAAAGTTGGAATGACAATCAATATCATCCTTGAAGTGGGGGATGGGGTGGAAAAATGCTATAAAACATTCTGACTGCATGGAATGTGTGAAGAGAGGAGGGGCAGCTCCTCACCCTCTGCTTTGATAGTAGAAGCTCATTATATCTATCATTGTATAGCTTCCAGTCTTGTTTAGCACCATCAGGCAAGAATTACATCATTTTCACCACCTGTCCTTTTCTTTGACTGCCTCTCTCTATATCATTACCTTGCTCAAACTAATAGTGCAAATTTGCTGCCAAGGAGAAGATTACTATCATATAGACATAGTTTTGTTTATATTTAATCAATTGGTAATTAGCTCTTTGGATAACTTTATCAAAAAGAATTATTTTGGAAAAAATAGAATGAAATATATTGGCGAAGGATTTTTATTAGGACTTACAGGATTTGAGATCACTTAGCTCACAGGTACCAAAAATGTGTCTGGGCTCCAGACCTGATTTCTCACAAGTGATTCCAGCATTAAACATCTAAAGCTTAAAGAAATATCAGAGATAACGTAGTCCAACCCTCTCATTTTCTAGATGAGAAAAAGGAGACTCAAAGATTTACTCAATATCATATTGTGTCAAAAGTGGGATTTGAACCCTAATCTTCTGACTCCAGTCAGGCTTTTCCCACTATTTTGCACTGCCTTCAAAAGTTCTATGAATAGATATACTTATCAATTACTGATAGTTGAATCATTATTTAAATCCAAAAATGTAATAAATATTTCTAAGTAAAATAGATAAGAAAATATACATTCTTTTAGATTAAATTATATGATTATATATAGGCATGTATATATGAATGTATATTTGACATATATTGAGACATATATAATTGCTTTTTAAATCTTTCTAGGTGCCATTTTGAAAAATAAAACAAATTCATTTAAAATATTAAAGCCATAGAAATTGTTATTCTTATTTTGTAATCAATATATATATGCATATTAGAATTATTATAATGATCTTTTTTACATTAAAAATAATCACCCTTAAAATGTTTGGGTAACAATCATCTAGTCTAGTCTCCTTCATTTTACAAATATAGAAATAGAATGTGATCATGACAATGAGGAAAAAAAAAACTGCAGTGAACTCTCACTTTTCAAAGTCTCATTGTCTTGATCCAAGATCCCAACAAGAGTTTAAACTAATGAAACTTGATTTAAATTTTTTTTTTAATTTTTAAGGGGCAATGGTATTAAATTGATACCTGATTTTTAACCAAAATTCTCTGGATTCTAGGTAACCTAACTATTGCATTTCCCTCTCTTGGGCTCTAATGAATGGCACTTCAGCTTCTAATGTACCTCCATATTTTTCTTTCTATTTACACATTTCAATTACAAGTCATGATCTTTATTCACACTTTATTGTGGGTGACAGCCCATAATACTCAATGATGATTGGTTAGAAAGGGAAGAAAACTCAACAAAAGCACATCACGATATTCAGAAGGAACATAATATTATGCAGTTTACCTCATTCTGTTGGAAGCAGTATGTGGACATACCAAATCAACCCCCCAGATGCTTTTAATGCTTTTGTTTCAAAAAAGATGCATTTTTGCTAAGTTGAAGTTGGGAGGGGAAAAATACAAACATATATATCATTAGCACAACTGCATTCTATTATTTTCCTTTGCAAAATAAATTACATAAATGGGGTTTATATTGTTTGCTATACTTCACCCAGAGATTGGGATAATTAGGTTTCAAGAAACAAGATGTTTTAAAACACATTTAATTTAGTAAAATTGGTAAGGAAGCTACTGCAATTAAAAAAAAAAAAAACAATAAACAAAAAGGGACAAAAGTTTCCTAGGCCTTTCTGGGTAATTTGGAGTGAATTTAGACTATGGCATTAGAAGTACAAAAGGTAACTAAAAATGCCATTAAATGAAATGTTCCAAGTCCAAGCAATTTCCTTCTTAACAGAAAGTAAAATGCAAACAGAGATTACTAAAACCCTGCTGTGTTTAATTTAAGTGTATGTAAGCCTTTTACTCACAGTTATTTTGTCTGGAGATAATCATGTAGATCCACAGTGGTCAGAGCTGTGAAGCGTGTGTTGTCAAAAGTTGCTCACTCTTTGATTCTCCCTGGCCTCTGTCAGCCATGGTTCACATCACGCAAGTTCAACTCATTCATCTTTTGACAGGGTGACATTTCTGTTTCCATCCGTTCAGTGTTGTCACCTACATTCTGCTCACAGCAACACCAAACTATAGGTGAGTCTGCGTGGAAATCATAATGAGATGACGTAAATGAACATGCAAAGACCTAAAGGTCTCTGCAGGCATGGGAATGCTAATAAATCAACATAGGGGTATTCAATAGTAAGGTCATGTTTACACATCTTCACCTTTCTGGGCCTCAGTTTGCTTATCAGTAAAACAAGGGGGTTTGAATTGGATAATCTCTAAGGTATTTTACTGCATTAGACCTGTGTTCTTATGTTCTGAAATAAATCTGTATTAACATTCAATTTGAAAGTCTGTAAATATCAAATTAATCCTTCATAAAGTGCTTAAATAGGCAGAAATGTTTGGTTACCCACAAACATCCCACAAAAAGACATTAAAGCCTTAGGATGGCATTGACAGACACATTTTCAGTATTTGGGGGGGGATGGGGCAAAAATAAACCTGTCATTTAAAAGAAACCTGCTTAAACAATAGACTTATATTATGAAAGATTTTTATATAAAGAAGAATAATGTCATGCTCTAGATTTTTGTAATATAATAACTTGACTTCAGGAAGAATCCATGTTCTCTAGTTAGATATATAGCAGTTAGTTCTTTTTTTAAGACAACATTTCTTTTTTAAATTAGTGGATGATTTTCTAAGAATTCATTTAACAACCATTGATACTATAGGTAACATTAGATAAGAAACCAGAATTGATTGAATCAGAATGACTCTAAGCTTAAGCTTTGATATATATAGAAAAAATACAAGAGAATAAAACGACCAAGAGATTAAGGGCTTCTTGTTACAGTATAACATCAATTTTTCTTGTTTAAGAATGGTAGATAGAGCTAGAAAGTTTCTTAAATGTTATTTAATTTCAAACCACCTCTTTTACCTATAAATGAAAGTGAGTCAGGAGAAATTTTTAAGGTCTTCTGATTAGATAAAATATAAGTCCAGGAATACCAAAGATGAAGAAATAAATGATATTTAGATTGTTACTTACATAACTAATATTCCACATGTGCCAAACATCTGCAATGAGAATGAGTTGAGAATGAAGATAAGATAATCTTATGTAAATGGTGGCATCACTTTTGTCCCTCCCTTATTTATTTGAACACATTCTAATAGATATGATAATATATGGAAACTAACAAAGTTGTTATTATTTAATCTATGTTCTAATTTTCTGAGAGTTTGCCAATTAAACCTTTCCTGGGGGTCTACTGTCTACCAAGCCTTTAGCTAGACATCATGCGGGCCATAAAATAAGTTTAAAACAGCTACTTTCAGGATTGCAACTAACTGCACACAATTAGAGTTTTGTTTCACGGCACAAAACTGCAGAAGATCCTGAGATCATGTATATTCTATTGGCAGCATAGAACCAAATAAACTATGCACCTAGTTAGCAAGAATAATTAGACTAAGAACCTTCCAGATGGCACAGTTCTTCTCCTCCATGACTATACTCCAATTGAGCTCCTCTCTGTTTCATATCTTACTCTACCACATCAAGCTCTCTAAAAGAAGCTTGAGTGTCTCAGGGTCTCTGTCCCATATAAATGGAATTGTTGTCTGGAGTTTCTATCCCCCACATTTCTATTTGTCTTTAACATGAGATTTTAGAACACTTTTCATTTTGCTTGTTCTGAGTACACTTTGTCAGATTTTTCCCAAGAGCCAAGATTGCTGGCTATCACTGGTTACTGTCCTTGAAGACATTATAATTCATTTGGAGAATTGAGTACCATATACAAAGAACTCAGTTTTCTCAATGTTAGCAAATTCTAAGTCATAAGGAATTGAAAAGAACATGGAAATACAAGACTGTCATTCTGAGAGTTTAGGAAAAGGAGAAGGATTGGATGAATTTATGGCTAAATAATTAACATTTTATACTGATAAAATGACACAGCATTTAGATATAGTGACACCAAAAACCAGTATTTTTTGGAACCCTATGACATCTTCCACTGACCTTTAAAACTTAGCAAGAGCTAGGCCAAAGTAGTTCTGGGCAAGCCATGATATAAATGAGCTAACCATGCTTTCAAAGATTGCAGGGTATTCTTAAGCCACAATGAGGACTGTGGACATGCCTTTGTCACATACAGGACAGACACAGTAATAGCAAGGGCTCCACACTGTCTGTTACTTGAAACCTTGTTCCTGATGTATCTTGCAACCTACAAAGGGCTGGATTCTGGCAGCCAATCAATAGGGATAGCTGACCAAACACATTTATAATGATGTTTCATTTTTCCCTGGTATAGTATAGGTAGGTCATCTTAAAACTTATTTCTTTTGATGTACCCTTATACTTTTCAGGGTTGTGGCTAAATTTTAGTTTAAGACAATTTTAAAGTTAATCCATGAAAGTCTGTCTTTTGAAAAAGTTTTTAGGGGAGGTGATGGATGAAGAGAATGAAGAGAAAGAGAGGAGCCAATCAGAGAACCTCAAAAGTTCTCAGCATACACAACTCAGAATTATGTGCCAATTAAAGGAAGGTAGAACTCTGAGCCAATGAGTATTTTACAGTCCAAGGAAAATAAAACATCAACATATAACTTCAAAAAATTATATTACACCATAAATATTTTAGAGATAACAAAAGAAAGTCCTCTGTGAGATTTGAGGGGGAAATCAAAGCTTTTCTATATTATGTAGCATTTGGTAGGTATTTACAGCTAGAGGAAAGTTAAGAAAGAGGGACATTTCAGGTATAACAAAGAGGTTGAGAGAAAGGCAGGGGAGTATAAATATGTAGTGTGTGATTAGGGATGGCGTTTTGTTCAGATTCTCAGGTTTAGAGAATTGAGAAGGGTGTAAAGGGAGGTATACTAGTGGTGATATCAGATTAACAATAGCTAAGGGTTCAGAGGAATTTGCAAACTTCTCTGGAGGCAATGGGGAGCCATGGAAGATTTTTCAATGGAGAAGTTGACATGGAATCTTTTAATTGTAAGAAAATATTCAAATATTCTGTCTTGACAATATAGGTAAGAGGATGCAGTAAGTGATTCCTAACAAAACCTTATAGAGTCATTCCAGATAGAATAGAATGAAAGGGACAGGTGGGGAAATATTTCAGAGATGGAAATGATTCAACAGAGAAGTTAATTTGGATGTAAGATGTGAAGGAGAAAAAAAAGTCAAAAGATGCTTCTAGAGCTATGAATATGAGACCATAAGTGAATATTGACATAGAGAGAAGTAGTATCCGAAGAGAGAATATAGTAGGAAGAAACATTGATGAATATTATCTTAGAAATATTAAGGTTTTGAAGTACTAAAGAGGCATCCAGAGAGAGAGAGAGAGAGAGAGAGAGAGAGAGAGAGAGAGAGAGAGATGCATTTTGTAGGTCATTAGAAATAAAAGTCTAAGACTTAGAAGAAAGATCTAAACTGGATTTGGGGATTATCTGAAAGAGTTTAAGCAGTGGGATTCATGAGATTTATAAGGAGATAGTGCAGAAAAGAGGGGGGAAAAGGTCAAAATAGACCCTTAAGGGAAAACTCACATCAAATTATAAAATTAATAAGGAGATAGAAGATGCCCAAACAACTGAGAGTGCTCAAGTAATGAGGAGAAAACCTGGAAAAATAGCATGTCTGTTGTGAAAACATAAGAAATTTTCTCTAATGAATTTCCAAATTCAATGATTTTTTTCCAGTTCTCATATTACTTCCAAAAAAATCATTGAATTTGGTCATAAAGGAATTTACCTTGAAGAGAATATTTATTAGTAGAATGAATGTAGTAGTAGAAGACAGATTATAAAGTGTTCAGGTAATATTGAGTAATAGAATGATTACATTAGCAGTTGAAGACAATTTTTTCAAAGTTTTAAACATAAAAAGCATAAAAGGATCAAAAAGAAAAAGAAAAAAATAGCTATCATTTATGTAGCACAACAAGATTTGCTCAATATTTTCATGAGTTATCTCATTTGAATTTCACAATACTATTTGGGAAAGGCTTTTATCACACCCACTTTTACAAATGATGAAATTTTAGAGAAGGAAGGAGATTGTACCAAATTCACATAGCTAATAAATAATTAAGGATTTAAACTTACACCTCCCTGGTTCCAAGTGCCTATTTTCTAGATTACCCAATGACCTTTCTTTAAAGGAAGACTTTTTTGTTCTTCTTAAGCATTGGGAAGATATATGTAAGTTTTTAGTTCAATAGCTAAGAGGCAATGAGTAGGAAGAGTTTTAAAATAAAAGAAAGGGATTTCTGTCCAAACAATGCCTTCAAAAAATGGAATGAAGGTGGGAATGGTTCATTCAAAAAAGCTTATTATTAATGAATAGTAGTGGGATCCCCTATTCTTTAAACAGAGGGAAGTAAGAGAAGGTAATGGTGCTGATAACACTCGAGGAATAGAAAAAAGTAAGTCCGAAGAAGCCTTGCTGTTTCCTTTGAGGTAGAAGACTAGGTTATCTTCTTCAAATCTGGGGGAATTGTTGGTAAGAGGATGGAGAAGGTTTGGAGTTTCTTAAACTACTATATATAAGTGAGAAAATCTATGTGGCAAAAGAATAGATTATGATTAAAAGTTGGAATTTCCAAATTCTGAATTTTGGAAACGCTATGATTTTAGAGCTGGTGAAGTCTAAAAATGCGGCTGTGTCACTGTTTGCCTAAAGTAAGGTAGAGCAAAAGGTTATTGAAGTAGAGGCTAAGAAAATGAGAATTCAGACAAATAGAGAATCTATCAGCATGAATTGTGAAATTCCAAAGTATGACAGCAGGAGATGGGATAGAGGCAAATGAGCCAACACTAAACTTATTGAATAACTAAATCACATATTGAATAACTATACTTACTGAATAGGTTAGGAGATTGCCTGGAGGATGAGTTTGGGGTTGGCAAGGTACATACAAAGGAGTATTTGTTAAAACACTACTCTGAGTTGTAGCAACATCATTAACTGTCATCCCTATTTTGCTCATTTATATGTAATTTATATGAGAATAATCTATTTCCTTTACAAGAATGTTAGAAGGTTATCAGGAGAATGTAAGCAATTATACTCCACTGTAGTTATCCAAGAAAATGCGATATTTTACCTTATTTATTGTTAGTTGGCTATAAAAATACATTTGTTTGAGTAGAGCAAAATAGCTTTCAAGGCTGTCATCCAAAATATGTGAATAAATCAAAATTATACAGGATTACTTTAAAGCTATAATAACATAAGGAACCTTGTTCATTGATTTTCTGGTCATTAATATCAAGAAAAGCATAAAGCAGAGAGATGTATGCTCGACAAATCTGTTTATCATTGTAATGGAAGAGATCCAGTGTAGTGTCCAATTTGATGAAGCATTCTATATAGATGTGAAGATACTCTTTTATAGGTCTTAAATCAGTCACTTAAACTGTAGTCACTTTGGAAAATACTTAAAATAAATACAAATACAAAACTATAGATAATTTAATTTACAGTTTTCCAAGTTAAAATGGAACCCTGGAATCCATTTCTGAGTTTGATGTCATTGCTCTAAATGTTCCTTTTTTGTGAAAGACATTATACTAAGTGTACCAATTGTAGGACACTGTAAGCAACTTCTCATTTAGTTCTATAATCACCTTAAACAATTTACTATAACAATGAAAATAGAAAATATCAGGTGGATAAAGAATGGCTATTGTCAAGATTATGACTTGGTGATGAATTGACAATGCATAGAACTGTTTCTCTGACTTTATCTATACAATACATTCATACAAATATACATACATTTTTCTTAGAAAAAAGCTTAAGTTAGAATCCAAAGTCAAATGTAAGTAAACAACCATGTAACAAATAAGATGGTAGATGGAGTATAATCACAATAGAATTTTACTAGTAGGTGGAAGGGGAAGGGGGAAGGAGGGACAATAAAAGTTGTCTTGAAGAAGGTAGAGTTTGAGATGAGTCTTGAAGAAAGTCAAGGAAGTTTGAAGGAAACCAAGGTCTATTTTTTTAATGCTAATATTCTTCCAGTGATATTTTATGACTTTGGGTCATGAAACAATATGATCTCAGAAAATGGAAACTAATGATCACTCAAAACCTAATACACACATATACACATGTGTATATATATATATATATATATATATGTGTGTGTGTGTGTGTGTGTGTGTGTGTGTTTGTGTGTGTATGCATGCATGTATAGCAGGCGCAATTGGGCTACAACACATACAAATATGGAATTATACCTGAGGATAAATATAAATGATTTCAATGAAAAATGAATGATAAGTATATGATGGTCCTCTCACAATATGAGAATTAGTAATTACTGATTAAATATATTTAATTGGTATCCTTATAGTGTCAGGAGAATTGAAAGGAGATATATTACATGGATGCCTTTTGTTGATTTTATGGGGAAAATATGAAAGAAATTCACTCAGAACCAGCAAATATTGGTTGTAATTGTCATTAATGGTGGGAATATCCATATCAGTGAAAACAGATTATTCTGAATACTGGATTCCTGGGAAAAAGACTAGATACTTTTACAAATCATCTTCTTTCTAGGAGACCTGAGCTTGGGCATTACAAACATGAGGCTCAAAATAATATTGTAAAAGATTTTCATTTACATTGGGCTATATAAAATCATATTCTTTTTTTCTTTCATTGAATATTTTCCACATCCTTTCTATCCTAATTCTTTGGTATAGTCTCTATTTCACCTAATACACAGTGTGTGTGTTCAAAAAGAAGAAAAACTGTATAGAACTTTCTCTGTTCAAGTAAGAAAAAACGAGAAGGAATGAGATAAACACACACACACACACACAAACCAAAAACACAAGACCAAACAAAACACCAAAAAAACCCTGGAGCCAGAATAGTTTTCTAGCTATGATTAAAGGTCAAGCATACCTAAGTATGATTGAGTACTAAGAATTGCCCAAAACCTTATTTGTTGTTTTTTGTGGCTGTAGCTAGTGGTGATCGTTGACATAAGACCGCCTAAATTTCCTTGAGTTGCAGAAATTTGCTTCTCTTTCTAAATCATTTTGAGTGGTAATCAGTTTTACTTGTAGGGTTTTATGGTTTTTACATTTGAATGGGACACTGTCACTGAGGTGGAATGAAACTGGGCAAAAAGTATCTGAGTATGAGTGGGAACTTTGAGTAGAAAGGTTTGGGATTCAAGTTAAAGTAGCATTGACTCCTGAGAAGAGAAAATGAAGGAGAAGCACACATTTTGCCCAATTCACAGAGAAATCTTCATAATAGCAACATTCTCACAATACCTAAGATCATTGTACTAGTCATGGGACATTGGACAAGTTTCTGCGTCTCATTTTCTTCAACAATGCTGGTGTTGCTCTCTCATGTTTCTTTTTAACTATGGTTCCTATGATCTCTCTTATCATAATACACAGTATTGGTATCATTCCTCCTTCCTCCTTTGCTAAAAAGACAAATGATAGGAATTTGTGCTTAGACAAAAAAGTGAAAAAAAGTTACATATTAAACCTGAGCAAATGACACAGATTTTTTTCACCCTAGTCCCTTTGGCCAAAATCATTTACCTTTTGCTCTTTATAATATAAGGAATTTACTCATAGAAAAATAACATTAACAATATATGGGAATGGGAAATTAGTTTAATTAAGCAATTAATATACATTTATAAAGGGCCAATTTTTAGCTAAATACTATGATAGGCTCCAGACATACAAACATAAAAACAAAACAACCTCTCAACTAAAAACAGAAAAACCCCAACAATTAAAGTGTTTGCATTCATTCAGACCATGTAAGGACACATCAGGAATTAGCCTTTATGAAAGCCTGAACTTTTCTAGACAGTGATTAGATTATAGGCAATACAAATTATGCATAATTACAAGTTATTTACATTTGCTTAAGGTTTCTTTTATGATCCTTGGTAATAAATCATAGAACCCAGGACCTAGAAAGGGACCCAAGAGGTCATCTAGACTAGACAGGGAACCTGAACCCTGAAAGGTTAGGTGATTTATGTAAACTTGTTAATGGCAGAGTCAGAAACAGAAGTACAACATTTTGGAATTTCAAAAATGGAAGGGACTTCATTGACCATTGACTCCAAGCCATACCAGAAGAAAGCAATCTGCACTAAAACATACTAAACAAATGTTCATCCATCTTTTGACTGACTACTTTAAAAGGGAATCCAGTACCTGAATCCCATAGCAATTTTTTCATTGCTCTAATTATTAGAAAACCTTCCCCACCTCCTACCCCTGCCTTAAATCAAGTCTAAATTTGTCCTTTGAAAACTTCTGCCCATTGTTCCTAGTTCTACTCTATAATTTGGGTACTAGATTATCATCCATTTGTCTTTCCATTCTATAAAACAGTTTCTATTTGCAATAATATAATATAGGACTGATTTTCTTTTCCCTTTATTCTATTTTTCTTTCATTATAGAACTTTTCTCAGAATAATAGTATTAAATGCACAAAATAAAGATAGTCATCAAAAAACACATTAAAAACTTGCCAAAACATATTTTAAAAGTTTATCTAAAAACAAGATTAAAAATTCCTGATATAACCATAGATTCACAGAATGTTAAAACTAGAAAAGACTTCAGAAGTAATTTGGTTTCATCAATCAAAAAAGTGTTTATTAATAACTTATTATGATCCAGTCATAGGAGATTAATAGAAAAAATGAAATAGCTCCTGCTTTTTAAAGAGCTTACATTCTAATGAAGAAGGCAGCATAAATATATTTTATCCTACATAATAATACATAAATATATTTATATTAATATATAATTAATGTAAATTAATTTTGAGAATGAGATCCTGTGCATCAAAAGGGAATAGGTGAGACTTATCTAAGACAATACTTAATCTGAATCAACGATTATAAAAGAAGATAAAGAGAGAATTCATTAGGACTTGGGAGGTGGGGTTAGTAAATAGTTCAAAGACACAATGAGAAAAGAATCTGAAAGGAGTAAAATGACTTAGGAAGCTTGACTTGTTGTTCACTTGTTTCAGCCCTTTCCCAAACACTGTGACCCTATCTGGGGTTTTCTTGGCAAAGATATTGGAGTGGTTTGCAATTTCTTTCTCCAATTCATTTTACAAATGAGGAAACTATGGTAAACATGTTGCCTAGAGTCATACAGCCAGGAACTATCTGAATCTGGATTTGAACTCGGGTCTTCCATACTCCAGGTCCAGTGCTCTATCCACTGCATCCTCTTAACTTCTCCCCTCTTTTCTCTCCCCCTTGCCCCATAGTAGTCAATTAATAAAAGCTTGTTGATTGTTTGACTTGATCATTAAAAAGAGTGGTAGAATTAGAACTGAAATCTCTTGATTCTAGTCAAGCTTTCCTTCTTCTAGAGTGACATAGATGGGCTCACCAAAAATAATTCTAATTTACTGTGATTGGAAGTCTAGGTAGTGATATATTATTTTTCCTTACATGTTCCCATACCCAGAATTCTCTCCATCTCCCATATCAGTAAGAAGATACCAGAATTTCTCTGATTTTCAGCAAAAACTCTATTCTAATTTCCAGTACTTCAAATTAGTTTTATTTGTTTCTTGTGATTTATTTTATATACATTACAAGGTTGAAGAATGTGTATTTTGTTTTGAAAGTCCTGATGAACTATAAAATGGGAAGTAAAAATAAACAATAAATAGGAAGTAGTAACACTCAATGACACTGATCTACTTTTTATACATGTCAATGAATCTTCAAAAAAGGCTTTAGAATGACATTTTATATGATGCTTACTGTGTATCAAGCACTTGACTAAGCAACATAGATAGTATCTCATTGGATCCTCAAAAGAATTCTTTGAGGTAGTGTTATTTTATTTTTATTTAAATCCATTTTACAGTTGAGGAAAAAGGAGTTAAAAAGGGGGAAGCTCTGAACTCAAGAGTTCCTGATTCTAGGATTATCACCTATCCACTGTGCCACTGGGCACTTCTGAGTGATATAATCAAGTATCATTAATAATAAAGATAGAAACTCTACATGCAAAATATATGCTATATTTTTGGATGCAATTGGGTTATTTAATGAGATTAGATTTAAATATGGTAAGGAAAGGAATCTCTACTATATCAACACAAGATTTTGTCCTGATCACTGGTCTTTTTCAACTTTTTTGTCAAAAATATAGATAATGCCCATATCAAGTCTTTAGGTGATATAAAACTAACAGAAAAACATATATTAGAGGACATAATTAAGACTCAAAATGATCTAACAGGAAGAAATGAAAGGTTTATAACCCAATATAAAGAAATGATAGATATAAAATAAAAACTTCAATTGGGTAAAAAAATCAATTCTATAAATGCAGGTGAAGAAATTTGCTTGAGATTTGAACTCAATTCATATGATACCTTGTCAGCTAAAGTATTCTAGAAAAGGGTACTTAACCCCTTTTGCCTTGCAAAAACCTAAAAAAAGGGTAGCTGACCACCTATCAGAGATGCCATAGCAGAGCAAGTAGGTAAAAGATTGAATTGGATTAGTTTTTAGCATCTCTTGTTAGACATAAAATCAGTATTTTTTCTTAATCCAAGGAAACTTGGATTCAAATTCTAGCTCTGACACTGAGTGCCTCCATTACCTAGGGATTATCTTTTCAACCTCAGTTTTCCTCATCTGTATAATGGAGATATAATAGTTGATAGGGTTGTTGTGAAGAAAGTCTTTTGTGAAACAAAGAGCTATATGAATTGGAGTTATTTTGAGAAGATGAAATACACTGTGATGTAGGAGGAAATCAGAATTGCAGTGCAGGACTATTTGTGTTTATTGTTACAGTGGTATGTCAGTAAATGTTTAACAACTAGCTTTCTGGGGAAGGAATAATGTATGTGTAACATACTTGCAAGTTTAATATGCAATATTATCTTTTCCCCCATCAGCTTATTATGTCTAGAAAAGCAAGAAAACAAATCAAGCTTCCTACTTAAAGCATTCACTGATTTCTAAAGTATAAATATTCAGTCTGTAAATTTAATAATTAACTCTTATGAGTCACATTTCACGATGAAAATGAGAAGAATAGACAGAAACACTCATGACTGCTTGAAAATGTAAATATGGAAATAATAAAAGAGGGACAAGGTGGCAGAGTAGATAATGCTCTGATCTCAGAGTGAAGTCCTGGGTTCAATTTCTACCACTAACATCTACAGACTTTCTAACTCTTGGACAAAGTCACTTAAGAAATCATCGAACAGGAATTTATTAAGCACCTACTATGTGTTCGCTTCTGTGCCTTCACCTCAGGGAATTCTTTAAAATTATAGGTTGCTGAGAATGTGTTGCTATGTGATAAAGGAAATTCTTTGTGAGCTGCTCCCTGATAAAATCACAAAATGACTCTAAAAAGAAAAAATAGATAATTGCAATAATAATGCTAGTAACTTCTATTTACACAGTGTTTTACTGTTTGCAAAATCATTTTATATGCATTATTTCATTTGATTTCCTTCTGAAGCAGATATTATATTTATTGTAATACTTTCCATTTTAAAGATTAGGAAATTATGGTTCAAAGCAAGTTTCTTTTTTCACACAACCAGGGAATGAAATAAATAGTATTCACTCCCAGGTGTTTCTCTCTTCTAGATTCCAATTTTAAGTTCTTTCCCCCGCAGCATATTGAATCTCTTTTACAAGTATACTCACAATTTGATTTGATCAATTTCTAAGACTCGATAAAAAAAATCAAAAGTGACTTTAGCAATCATGTAATCTGATATTCTCATTTTATAGAGAGGGAAATAGAAACCCAATAAAGTTATACAAAATGAAAGATCAATTATTCTTTAGGAAGCTTCCACTAGTACCTAGATCTCCCTTCTAAAAAGAAATTTCCACTATTCCAAGTCAAACCAAGGAGGAAGTATTTATATGATTGTCTTACTTGAGGAACATAAAAACATCATAGTTGTGACTTTTAGTCTTAGTGTTCAATTCATTGGGGTATTGTGGCATACCTCTGAGGGAATAAAAGCTATTGGATGATGGATACATTAATATTTTCAAATATCTCTGAAGCTGACAGCAAAAAATGAGCCTGATAAAGGATCCACATAGAGTCCACTTTTCAAAGAAGGTGACAAAGTGGAAATGCACTGGTCAACTTCACTCCAGGACCTGAAATATCATCAAATTGGCTATCAGGATTACTCATATGGCTGATGTTGGAGAACAGTCTTTTATGAATGGAATTTTCCCGGAAAGATTGCAATCATATTACCGTCATCTAAGTTCTGAACTTAATAGCATCATATACATAATTCATCTTTAAATATATATTTGGGAAGTTGTGTCTTTGGCATGAAGATTCCATGTCTATTTCCCCCCCTTTTTTTGGCCATTCACAAGAGTTTTTTTTTCCTCCTCCTTTCTCATTCTTGATGAATTTCAGTATATCCACAAGTCTCTCATAATCACATTGTCTGATTAATACTTGACTCATTGCCCGCTGGGCAGAATGACTTCTTCACACTTTTGCAGCACTGATTAGTGTAAAGCCTGCTGTCTGGCATTCCTTGTGGTGTTCTCTCCAGACTATAGATGGTTGCAAAATGTTCCCGTTCTTTTCTAGCTCAAAATAAAGTCAAACCCACGTTATCACAGCAATCTTATCTATCCATTGATTTCTCGTCAACTGAAGGATTGACTTCAAGGCTTCTCCTAGTTCTTTGGGGGTTTTATTTGGATTATAAGATTGAAGGCCCTGTTCCTTTGTATTTGATGAAAGTAATTACCACCTATTCTTCATTCTTGGGATATGGCATTGCTAGAGTTGTCAAAGATCCAATGATGGTCATACAGAATAAGAATATCTTTATGGTTTTAAGTTCTGAAATTCATTGCTATCTCCTGAATCTTTTTTCAAAAAAAAATTTCATATGTTGTCTGAAATCATTTTTATTAAATCTCTTTAATCTTGGTGCATTGTACTTATTAGTTTCCAGATATTTGCTATATTTCATTTTAAAAAGCAATCAAGATAAATAATATATAGTCCATTGAGAAGTGCCCACAAGAAAGATACTTTGTAAAATAAACGTTTTTGTTATACTATACTCTGACAACTTTCAGTCATCAATCAGGAACAGAAACTTCAGAAACCCTGCTCGCATATCTGTATGTAAAAACTCACAAACTTGTATATTTTGAGGCAATTCTAGTAGAGGGGAAATTTGAGAATGTAACAAATTCAAACATTTATGAAAAGGAAAAGAGAACAGCCTGGGGAGCTACAAATTCATCAATTTGACATCATCCCTAATCATGCTTGAAGCCCTGGCAACTAGTTGGGAGAAGACTGTCCTTTGACTTAGAATCTAATAGGAGCTAATGAATTGCTTTAAAAGAAAAAAAATCCAACTGAGTGATCCAACCTCAGTATTAAATAGCAAGATTTTGTCATATATTTCTCTCTTGCTAGTAGATCTTGAGATTTTATGCTATTGAAGAGAAATGTCTGGATTGCAGGGAATAGGAATCCTTTTTCTGCTAGAGGGCCCATCAAGAAACTCACAAGTCCTGGGCTATGGATATTTTAGCTTTTTAAGTGATTAAATTCAATTCAAAAAATATTTAATAATATTCACCAGTCTCATAAAAATGTGAATGGGAAAGGGAGGAGACAGAAGGGAAAATGCCCAATTAGAATGAGGAATTCTTTCCTTAGGAGAAGGAAAAAGAAAGAAAGGAAAAAAAAAACCTTAGAATCACCACTATTAAAATGGATAAAAGACTTTCGGAACTGAAGACAAATCAGTGGCACCAGTTCTACCAAAGACAGAAATCTTTCTTGGGGCTAAGAGACAGCAGGAATAGTAGCAATATCAGTTGGAACCTCCATGCACATCAAAGGGAATTGAAGCCCTATGGCTGAAGAAATTACATGGATGATATAGACTAATAATTTTAAATATTAAAAACCTCTTTTCAAGCTAAAGACAATTTGTAGTTCTAAGCCGACAGCCCAAGGTTAGCAAGCTCTGAGAGAACACACAATCCCTTACAACCAAAGACCTTTCCCTCCAAACCTCCTAGGTAATAAAATAATTTGTTTAATCCTTTATGGTTAGGTTGACTTTGGTTTACTATCAATCTCCTTTTTCTTGCTTTTTATACTAGCTCAATAGTAATGTAAAAACAAAGAGGCCACCTCTTTCAGCCCCTCAGCTTATCCTCCCCCTTTCCTTAGTAAATATGGGAATATTTTGCCAGTTTTAACTCTCTCACACTCTTTATGTGTATGTGTGTTCATGTATGTATATGCAGATACACATGTATCTGTAGATAAATATATGCATACACCTGTCTGTATGTAGATGTCATATAGTTACATATATACATATAAATTATATATCTATATACAGATATTTAGTAGGTTATTTATATAATTACCTTCCAACACAGTTTTCAAAGTCTATTCTTAACCTAATATTGAAGTTATGTATTGCATCTTGCAGTCTCATTTTCTTTCTTAAGAAAATGTATTTCATTTTGCTAACAATCTAAGTGCTTGGTATTTTGTCAATGTCAGAATGCCCAAGAAAATTCTAAACATGATTTCCAATGTGTGCTTTAAAAGACATTTTCATACATACATACCTCTTTCCTTACTATAATATTTGTCAGCTTGTTCTCTAACAAAAGCTCATTACATTCAGTCTTCCTAGTATAAAACTTACCTTCAAACAGTTTCACTTGCTGAATTTATCTCTCAAAGGATTTTCCAATTTGCAATTTATATTTGAGAATTTGATCAAGATACTGGAGAGAAATTAGTGGAGTCCTTTCTGTAAATACTCCACAGAGCCATTCCGAAGGGAAAAATCACTTCATGTCGCTTGTACTCAAAGAAAACTCCATCCATGGTATCTAGGTATAAGATGAACACATTCAGTGACTGGTGGATATTATTAAATACTTCTTGAAAATTTTAGATTCAGTACAAATACTATATTTTGTCATAAAATTATCATAAAGAAGATATGAAAAAGTTCACATTTTATCTCTTATTTGAGTCATTTTAAATTGGTAACATAAATTCTCATTTTAATCCTAGAATTTAGATAGAAATTGCATATCAAGTCCCCAAATATCATAGATAAATTGGTCTCTTTCTTCTTACTCAGGGTTTTGCAATCTGGGGTCCATGGTGAGATTTCAGAGGGCACATTAATTTATTGATTGCAATATATAATCTATATATACATATAAATGAATACATATATGTGTACATTTATACTTGCACATACATATAATGTATACATATATATGTTTATTCATATTATATGAATGAATTAGTTTATACATAAGGAAATAAGGAAGGGAGGAAAATATATCCATATATCCATATATATATATATATATATATATGTATATATACACTAATTTATGAAAGAGATGTAAAGGCATTACCATATTGCCAAAATATACTTTGACACACAAAACAATGTTAAGAACCTACTTTTTAATCTAAATTATTTGGATGAAGAAACAGAACTTTTTAAGTTTTTGTTTCATGCCTTTCATTTCAATGAATTTTTGTATTTCTTCCATTCATTCCCTTTCATTTTAATGAGTTAAGGCAGAATAATTATGCACAAGTCTATTTTTAGTTTTTTCTTTTCACTTTTTACTCATTTTATAAGAAATGTCAGCATGGAATAGAGGAAAGAATATTGACAAGGCTAGATCCATTGACAGGCTAGAACCAATAGGTGTGTAACCATGGACAAGTCACTTTATTCCTCTGTTTCAGTTTCCACATCTGTAAAATGGGAAGAATGTGCCTAGGCAATGTTTACCTTACAGGACAGTTATAAGAAAAAAAGATTATAAAAAAACCTTAAATTATTTATAAATGAGGTATAGAAGTAAATTCATAAAATTATTTGTTCTAGTTAGATACATTTCTGCTTAATAGTTAGAACAACATTTTATGATTTATATTTTCCTGGTTAAAATCATTCTAATTTGCTAATTTTTTTTTCTGACTCAGTGAAAGAGATTTTAAAATGAATTACAGAGAGCCCTGGAGACAGAATCAGAGACTAGAGACCAAATACAGTTCACTGACTAGCTGGAAGGCCTTGTCATGCAAGAGTTAAGTCTGATAATCATTACTTTTATGATTCAGGCTTACACTCCCTTAAAATCTACCAAATGAACATACAAGGTAACTATAGAATATAGACTAAAGCTACCTTCCAGTTACACATATCTCAGGTTATTTTCTAATTATCACTTTTTCATTTAAAAATAAATCCCTCAGTCTCAGGCAATAATTACCTAGCTGTGTGGCCTTGGTCAAGCCACTTAGCCCCATTTGCCTTGCAAAAACCTAAAAAAAATATAAAAAAATAAAAAAAATACAAATCCCTCTCCTGTCTTTTATTTGGTTATTTGAGATTTCTGACTCAGTAGTTTTTCACTGGATTAAATAGATGACAAATAAATCAACCTACAAGCACACAGTTAAATGTTAACCAAAGAGAATGTGAAATAATTAGCAGAAATAAGTCCTGCCCTTCAGGAGCTTACATCTTAATAGTGGAGGGAACATACACAATTCAGAACATATGAGATAAATAGATTTTGGAATATGTCATTATAAGCTGAAGTAAGAGACAGTGGAATTGCAAAGGCCTCTTTGAGTTGCTGGTTGCTGAGGTCAGTCTTAAACTCAGAGTGAGAAGGTGAGAGTGATATATCATTGAAGAAATAAGGAAGATATAATGCAAGGGCACGGAAGGAGACAATCCTCTGTGGGGAACAGCATGTGGTCAAAAAATTTTAAGAAGATTGGGAAAGGTCTGTGATGAGTTTCAAATGCCAAATAAAGGATGTTCTGTTTCATCTAAGTAGTAACAGTGGATTACTAGACTTAATTGAGTCAAGGCATCACATTGTCAGACCAACACTTTGGGAAAGTCATTTTGACAGATATAGGGAGAATAGATTGGAGAGTGAAGCAACATGAGTGCAGATAAAATAATTTGAATCCCATTTCAATAGTCCAGGTAGCTATGTGTTTGGAGGGAATGTGACATATGAAATATACTGTAGAGAAAGATATTAAAAGACCTGGCAATTTATCTGCTATAGAGGAGAGAGAGAGAGAGAGAGAGAGAGAGAGAGAGAGAGAGAGAGAGAGAGAGAGAGAGAGAGAGTAAGAGAGAAGATAGGAGAAGATAAGAGAATAACATTCATTAAGGTTGTGTATTTAGGTTACCACAAAGATGGTGGTGCCTTGAACAGTAATGTGTGTGTATTCAGAAGTAGAATTTTAGGGGAAAGATAATGAATTATTTTGGACCTGTTGAGTTTGAGATGTCTAAGGGATATACAGTGAGAAATGTTCAACAAGTAACTGATGATGTATAACTAGTAATCTAGAGAAGGGTAAACAGATTTAAGAATCATCAACATTGAGATGATTATTGAATCCATGGAAATTAATAAAATCACTGAGTGGAATAGAGAAAAACAGAGTCTAGATCCATGACTAAAAGAGAAGAGTGCCCAGGAACTAGTTTTGATGTACATCTAGTAGACATGATGGGAGTGCGGTCTAGCAGAAGAAAATGAGAAATGAACAAATGTGTTAGGGGGAGGGAATAAACATTTTTATTTCACCTACTACTAAATACCCTTTTCCCACAAATATTATTTCATTTCATTCTTACAACAACTTTATTAAATAGATGCTATTTTTAATCCCATTGAGGAAACTGAGGTAAACAAAGATGAAGGGACTTGCTCAAGGTCACCCAGCTAGGACTGTCTGAAGACAGATTTGAATTGAGGTCTTCCTATCTCTAGGTTCAAGTACTGTGCCATCAGCTGCCTCTGAGTAAAAGAGGAATCTAGAGAGAAAAGATACATGAAAACCTAGAGGAAAGACAGGGAAGGTGTTCCACAGTTCCAAATGATGCATAGAAGTCAAGATGGATGAACGTTCGAAAAAGGCATAAGATATGGTAATTAAGATATCATTCATAAATCTATAACAAATACTTTCAACTGAATGATGAGGTTGGAAAGCATAATGCAGAGACTTTAGAAGAGAGTGAAAGGAAAGGGAAGAGAGGCACTGATAGTGAAATAATTTAGGAAGGAGAAGTAAAATTGTTTCACTTTAGTATGGACTAAATCAAGAAAAAAATGTGATTTCTACAGGTTCTTCTCATTCATATTTTAAGCAGAAATGAATAAAAGCAGCCAGTGGGGGTAATCAATTATGATTTGGTAAGGCATGATTGACCCAGAACAAGACAACAAAGAGTAGAGAGTAGTGTAGAAGTTTGTCAAATGGTTGGGATGGGGAAATGAAGAGAGTACAAATAAGGAAAGGCAACAGATAGGATAGTAATGAGTAAAAGAGGCATGGAACACTGTTTTAAGAGAAGTGAGCCATAAAAAAGATAAAGCTCATAATCAGATAAGGGAAAATAAAAATTCCTGAATATAAAGCAACACCCTGAACATGAACTTGACAAGTTCAAATATGTGTTCATATTTCTTGAGTACATTGAGGGCCTGGGAAATTCAGGTGTTTGAGGAAACATTGGCACATATGCTGAAGTCCATTATAATAAAGGAAGAAGTGGAGAAGAAGACTGTGAGCCAGGAATTCTGCTTAGTGAGAGAGAAAGAAGAATTACTTTGAGTGAGTTGATAATAGATAACATGCCTCAAAGGACAGTTTTTGAAGGAAAACCAATAGAGGGAGATTCTAGAAGTGATAATGAGGAAAAAGGAATATTGTGACTCCCTCAAAAGAAGCAATGTATGTTAGGAAGTGCAAATAAGGGAAAGCGCAACCAGTACCAGGTAAGATCCAACTCAAGCTGTTTAACAAGAGCAAACGATACAAATCAGAACTTGATTTATTGCTTTAATAATATTTTAGACCTAAAAATAGTAAAGAATATATATTAACAAACAAATTAAACTTAAAAGTGTGTAATGTTACTTTTTTTTTTGAGAGCTAGTTGCTGTCATACCATTAGTTGCAGGTTTCAGTGAGAGCTAGATGAAACAAGTGGGAAACAAAGTGGTTTAAGGAGAAGTAACAATGTAATTTGTCCAAAAATTTTGTTTCCCAATTATTTTATAAGAAGACATGAAATATGGCTACCTAATATATTACAAAATGTTTGCAGTGGATTTAGGAGGTGATAGGTGGGTTGATGACTAGAAATAACTCTAGATGGGTTGACAAAATCTGATTAAGAATCTGTAAGTGATTAGCTCCTCTGAGTAAGCCATCTAAAGCTTGACAATGAGTCTGTATACAATATGGTTGTGTCCCATATTAGCTTTTGTTTGCAGTTTGACTTGGGCTTTTGTGTGCAAAGCTAAATATGTAAATATCACTGCACAGCTAAATTCTTCCCAATTGCCTAATGGCTGTTGTTGTCCTGCATTTTGAGAGCGAAACGTCATGTGAACAGTCTATCACTGCACAAATACAATGTTTATATCCCATGGGTAACTCAGACCACACGTATAGTATAGCAAAAGTGCCATCTGGAAGTAATTCACCATTATAGGTCCTTATCAGCACTGCTGAATTTTTTTTTATCAAGTATAAATGAATCGTAGAACAAACTGATATATGTTCATTTGACTATAAAAACATATTTGGCTACACTCTCACTATTTAAAATAGGACACTAATAAAGGTAGACTACATCATGTGAACTTATGGAAGGAATATGACATGTGAAGAGAAAAATAGACTGAAATCTGCCTGGGTTATGCCAGGAAATTACATATTCTTCTTAACGTAAAATAAACACTTGACAAAGCTGTTAATCATCCCTAGTGGAAAGGATTTACAGATTCAATATTAAGATGATGAGCTTCCCACTGGTCTTAGAAGCACTGTAGTCAAATGAATCCATTTTATTCTGAAATCATTTAGATAAAAATTATATTCACATTGAAGAATATGAATGGTTTGAATGCTAAAATGTCACTTTAAAAATGCATTGGCCCCTCCATGGGCTCCTAATAGCCCATGGTTAATATTTAGCTTAGAAAGAAAAAATCTGAAGCCATTTTATTAAATAGTGAAGTAGTTAGCCCATTTCCCCTCCTTTTCTCCTTCCTCAATAAAACGTAACAGGTTGGTTGCTGGATAAATAGATGGCTGTGTACATATTGATGATCTTAATATGAAACATTAGTCTATGCTCTTGCCCAGGATGAGGATGTAGGAATAATAGATTGAGAGTTATATATGTGTGTGTGTGTGTGTGTGTGTGTGTGTGTGTGTATCTATATCTATAAATCTATGTATCCATATATATACATATATACACCTGCAGATGTTTATATTCCCATTTGTGTATATATTTTGCATGTGAATTATACACACACCTTTGTATATAAATATATATATACACAATTGTGTTTGTGTATGGACACATGATATCTGTCTATGCATATGAATATACAATACACATATACATATATACACATATATGAAGATTTTGAATATCTTTTTGCTGTGATTGAACATCTATATGGTTGGCAAGAACATGGTCTAAAATTTTATAAGTAGTCTATGAATGCATATCGCTCTTATCTCTTCTGAAATGAAACTTTTTTTCATTCATTTTTGATTTTGTGGAAAGTCAAAAGTTACCTTTTAAGCAAATGACTTTAGTTTTTTTTATTACTTTTTAAACAAAAGAAAATATTTTAGTTATAGTTTAAATTCGCCATTATTTTTGAATCTGATATATCTTCTGTATTACACAAATACTTGTTAGTATGGTTGAACACATTTAATCTGTTATCAAATTACTTTATTTTAGAAATGTGAATAAAATATTGGTGCATTCTTATTTTATAAATGACAATTATATATTAAAATAATAATGATGTATTAATAACATGTTTAGATTTGCATTTTGCATATTTAGAACAATAATGCCTATGATAAAAATATTTCACTTTATGATGTTTTACATATGTATATATAGACTCTGATTGCACATAAACCAGTAGAATCAGAATTTTTATCTGCATTAAGTTTATTTCATAAATGCCTTCTCTTAAAGTTGAGAGTAACTGTGACACTCTTTCAATGACAGCATATTTGAAAATTTACCTGCAGAAAAATTGTAACTAGTAATGCCAATAGAAACAGTTTTTAGAAGTTAGCCATTCAGGGAGAGAGAGAGAGAGAGAGAGAGAGAGAGAGAGAGAGAGAGAGAGAGAGATTATAATATAATGATTAAGAATGTGTACAATGCAATATAACGAAGAATTTGTAAGCATTAAAAAATTCTGTATTCAGGACCAGGAGAACATCTTAAATATTTTAAAAGGGATAAATATTTGCCATTTTTGCCATTTTCTGACTATACTTGTAGATGAGACCTGTTCTCAATGGGTGGTGTTCTAAAGGCTGGAGAAATTAATATGATATGGCAACCACATTGCCAAGAAACCACTTTTAAATGACTAATCCACATGGTAGGATTAATACTGGCATGTTACTGAAAGGCTGGGATCATTCAAGGACTAGAAGGAAGAAAATGGAGCTAAATGCAGACAAAGGGTAAGATAAATCCAAGAAAAAGGTTTGAAATCATGTTTGGATTAATGAAGGTCTATTTGTGATTTCCATATGCATATTGCATATCTTGACATTTATCTTTCTCTACTTCTATCAAAAATGTACCTCTCCCATGCCTCATGTATTTATTATATAAATAAGTTGTGCTGAAAAGTAACTTCATATTGTATTATCATTTCATAGGATATGTCTTAAAATAATTAAGTTATGACTATTTCCAGAAAAATCTTAAAGATGTGGTAGAACAATTTTCCATACCTTAGTAGATTAATATAGAATGTATTCTTGGCCTTAAGACTCTTTAGGCAACTATCAATCAGATAATGTGGGGATGAAGGACTTTTTAACTGAGCCATTGGCAATAAGTATGACTCTCCCTTAGACCTTCCCTAAGGTTTACCTAATTTTCCTGTTTGGTGTTTACTTACACCCCTTCCAAATATATATTTGGAAGGGAGGAGAGAGAGAGAGAGAGAGAGAGAGAGAGAGAGAGAGGTCACACATACATATATATACATATCTAGACTGTAGTAGGGGAAGCACCATGAAAGACATGAGATATATAAGAAAATCCTGGCAGAAGGGTGTGCTCCAGAATTAGGACCACATAAACTCAATAGTTGTGTGACTCTGGACAAGTTACAGAAGCTCTCTTATTTTCCATTTCTTCATTTGTTAAATGGAAGGAATACCAACATCTGCTACCAGGCATGTTGTGAGGATAAAATAATGATTGTGAAGTTTGCTGAAAACCTTAGAGTATTATATAAATTCTAGTGACAACAATGACAACAATAACAATGAAAATGATGAAGATGAAGATGATGATGATGATGATGATGATGGTGATGGTGCTGGTGCTGGTGGTGCCGATGGTAGTGCTGGTGGTCATGGTGAAAATGGGCATCAATTTTTTGGAAGGGGTGTAAATAAACAGCAAACAGGAGAATTACGTAAAGCTTAGGGAAGATTTTTTTCCACTTTTTTGAACTTACCCAATTTGCCTAGGATTGGCTCCAGGTAGCATTATTTATGGACAATAGATAAGGTACAGCTTACATTTCCAAAGCACAGATCATGGGTCTGATCACTCTATTGCAATTCAGAGGGATGACATGGATCCAATTCCTATCAACAGATGTGTTGCAATAACAGGAATGCTCTTTACTTGCCTGCTTCCCCAATAATCATGCATTGCCTTAATCACTAGCAATAACACATGCTGTGCATTATAAGATGAAGAAATCTTTAGGGGTCAACTTTTTGTCATCATTGTCTCTCCTACATACAGATGGAGAATAGCATGTTGTGCATGGGGAACAAAAACATTTAAAGCCCAGGGTTAGAGGTGGAATAAGAATTTATTTTCATCAGGAAGAATGTGAGGTGTTATGCCCTACAGTGCTGCAAGGAAGTTTCTCAGATACAAGGGAAAATTACTGAAATTGATCTAAGCAAATACTTCCCATTGGCAAAACTAGGAACATGAGAAAACACAGAGCACTCATTACCAAGGAGAGCAAGGGTAGAAATGCCCCCAGACAATTAGTAGCCAAGATATGGATTACCCTATACCAGATAAAAACAAGATCTAAAAAAACAAACAATAGGAGTGGGGAAGGGGGGAGACCAACAAGAAACCCCAAGCAAGCAAAATAACCCAAAAGTGTATTTCATGTTAAGTAACTATAATATGAATTTAGAAACCATAAAGTATAGAACTCACCTCCCCAACCCTATTATCCTGGAACACCATATTCATAACCACATAAGTCAAATTTAATCCTCAACAACAAAGATGCAAAATGAAGATAACCTCATCCTTTGGAGACTCAAACTCAAATCCTGATTAGGTCACATGTGAAATAAGTTCTTCTACTACCAATGAGTCCCTAGTGGGCACTTTATTCATATCACAAATGTTTATCAAATTTGGCACTGCTTCTACTGTCTGGCAGGCTACTCCAGAAAGGCCAAGAAATGGGCATCAAGGCTGGTGGCAGGTCGTACTCAAGCTGGTTTGGCAGAGCTGTATGGTTAGGCTGGCACAGCCACAGCCTACACTGTTCCATCGGCTTCTTGCCAATGCCGTTAATCTAGCCCATGTCTGAGCTCCCACCTTCACCTCATGCTTGAAATAATTCTAAAATGAAAGTAAAATCTTCAACCTGAATGGGAAGCTATCTATCATTATCCCTCATCCCTCTTTTATCCCTCACCTATCCACCTACCCACACATATATGCATCTACTTTAGGGAAAGTTGGAAAGAGAATGAAAAAAGGGAGCCATCAAGACAAAGTAGAAGAAAAGGGCCTTTTCTGTTCTTTCAGAAAGCAGGAGACTCAAGATCACATCTCCCAACAAAAAGATCTAGCTATGCTTTAAGTATGACACAATTACTGTAGGCCTCAGTTCACCATCTGAAAAAGATGGATATTATTATCATGCTGCTTGAAGATTATTAAGTCTCATACATCTGAATTATTTTAGTAACCTGGAAATTAGCCAGAATTTTGATTTAGATGCAGAATCTCTAGATAAACATGACCTGGATTACAAGATAGTTTGAGGTCCTTTCCAACTCTAAGAATAAATTATTTTACAGTCTGTTCAAATTATTTCTATTAAATATTTTAAAAATCCAAATGAAGATTTCTAGTTTTTGTAAACTGACATTATAATTGAAATTTTCTTTCCTAAAAATTAAAAACAGGAAATTTCAAAATAAAAACAAATAGTTATCATATTCATTTATCAATTATTTTTAACCAATTTAAAATACACACTATGTTTTAAAAAAAACTCTCAAAAACCTGTCAAGTTTCTTCAGTCATATTTAACTAAATACTTGCCCCCACATAGCCCATAGTAAGCCATTTTTTTCTCTGTTGAACTGTTTTGTCCTTTTTATCACATGAAGATATTTCCTCCACTTTAATATAGCCAATGCTTCCATGGCAACGCTTTCCCCAATCTGGAGGGCAGAACACATGGCTACTGAGCAAAGGACTTGGTAGGTCACTTGGCAGCTTGTGCTGGGAACCTGAAGCCGAACTCTACCCTTTCATCTTTGGTGAATTGATAAGATTCCTCTGCCCTTATTTTAAGTCAATTTTTGTTTGTTTGAAAATCCATTCTTGATTAGACAAAAAAGAGTTTTTGAAGAAATTTTTAGGAAAAATAATTCTAACAAAACTTGAATTTGGAAATGAAGAAGTTAACTAACTAATATGTTTAAAACTAAGATATGGGTTTCTCTGGAAATAAATTTTCTTAACAGTTATGTCATAGCTAATGTCCATCAGTCCCAAAAGAAAGAGTAGATTATGTATGTTCTGATAATTCTGTTCTCAACTTAATGCATTGTTTATATGAGAAACCTTCATTTAGTGCTCATAGCTTATAAAAACGCTATTCAAGAATTAGCTATGGGAATAGAAGAGTAAATATCTGTCAGTATTTTAAAATTTCTAACTGTATCATGAATTATCAGGCCATGAGATAGACATATGATCTATTAATTTGTGGATCAATAACTGATGCTGACTAGACCAACATTTGTTGTAACATCACCATAGAAGAAAGTAACCTTCTATCCCCATAATTGAGTTATTATCTCTTCAATCATATCAACTACCTATTCTAACTTTGTGGTTTCTAAGGAAAAAAAATATCCTCACTCTGCTATTCACATAGAATGAAAATCTTCAAGTTATTCACAATTTCATCTTCTTTATATAATCAATCAAAAACCTCTGGCATTTTTTTTCCTTCAAACTATTGCTGCACTTGCTTCCTCATTATCTTTGTTGCTACTAAAAGATGATGTGTGACATCACCTTGTTCCTGGATTTTGGTATTAGCCTCTCTTAGATGGTTTCCCTGATTCTAGGCTTTCCCCTCTATAATCCATCTAGTGTACTGCTGCCAACTTAATCTTCCTTCCTGTCAATGATGTACCATTTCCTTGATCCCTAGTGCAGGTGTAAGGGTATTTACTGGATGAGGGGGGAAAGGGACTAAGATGGCTCAGGGAAAGCTCTGGCCCTCAGCAATTACATACATTGAAGCTAGCTGTCAAACTCTGAGCTGAAAGGAAAGCATAAAATGTATAGAAGCATTTGATGGGGAAAATAAAACATCTGTAGGCATGTAGCTGAGTATAGTCACAATCAGATGTCAACAGCCTCCCAATTTTGGAGTCAATTATCTTAACAAATGATACTTCAACTGAGACTCAAAAATGGTGATCTCCCTTGAACTGATCATTCATATAATCTCTCACTGAGCAAGTTATGGTTACAAAAGTTAGTAGTTGCTTTAGAAGGAGCATATATGCAAAAATGGAAGATCATAATGTTGGGGATACTCTTCCTTTCTACTTACTCGCTTGTGGAACCTGCCAATTAGGGCAAGCAAAACTGATCCCTGTTTCCTTCAAGGACAAGGATCTTGATTCAAGGTTTCTGCCTTTTTTCTTTTGTGCCTCAATGGTTGGATGGAAGATTTAGGAACATATCTCAGTTGGTTAGAATAAGAAGTGAAAACATCACTAATGAGGGTTGGCTGTAGACTAAGAGCATTTGCTGAAAACAGAAAACAGGGTCTGCAGTCTCAGTTTTATCTCTTTGGCATTCAGGGAAAATTCTATCATACTTCCTTAAATTAATTTCAATTATGTAATAGACTGTAAGAGGTGGTAGGCCTATTAAAAATCATTCAATTCAATTTCATTTCATCTTATAGAAAAGAAAAATAAGATCTATGAAGGCCAATTCATTTAAGTTCTCATATCTAGAAATTCCATCTATGGTTCTAGTATTCATGATGTTTCCCTTATGTTACATTAATTTAGGTCACACAAAATAATTACCAAACTAAAATCCAAGTTGAGATCCTTTTTTTGGTTTATAACACCTTCTAGGAAAAGAAGAGAATGGTATCTCATTTGAATTTGAATACTAATTTTCCTAAAATAGAAACTCAGTCATTGTATGTCTCTGATATGGTTATGTGAAATAAGTGAGAAGATGGAAAACAAGAAGTATTTTTGGTCATAATGTATAAAGGTATAGGTCTTATTTAATGTTTTTTATATTAGGGAGAATGTAGTAGTATTATCATTATAATAGCTAATATTTATATGGTAAACTTAAGGTTTATATATTGTTTTGCATATGTTATCTCTTTCACCCTTTAATCCTCACAACATCCTTGGAACAAAGTACCATTATCCTCTCTCTCTCTCTCTCTCTCTCTCTCTCTCTCTCCAGATGAGAGAACCAATGCAAAGGTTAAGTGAATTGGTCAGGATCAAATAGCTCGTAACTCAGTTTGAACTCATGTCTTCCTAACTCTAAGTCAAGCACTCTATCCACTTTATCATCCAGCTAGCTATCCACCTTCAGAGAAACAGATGACAAGTGAAAACAAACATAGTAAGGTCTTACTTATATGTGTATGTTTATAGATATTTACATATGTCGATTTGCACTTAATTGTAGACTTCTTGGGGGTGGGGGAATAAAGCAAAAAGTGCATAGCAGAGCACAAAACTACAAGGAAGCAAAGCTGGACAGTTTTGAAAATAATTTATGGTATTTATTATATAGATTTTCTTGAAATAGAAAATTTTTGATTTATATTGAATCTTCTTTAGTGTTCTACTATGAACATTGGTAATTTTTTTCTTATTTTATATTTAAGTGTAAAAAAGTTTAAAAATTTTTAAAAAAGAAATCAGAGAACAAAGATGGTTCCCATTTTGTCTAATTGTGACAGAACCATTAGATACTTAATTGCCTCAGTTCCTTTATTTTAAACTCCCATAGGATTAATTAGAGAATGTTTCTAAAATTATTTGCAAAAAAAACAAATATAATATTGGAACATGGATGATTATTAAAAATAACGTGATTATGCTTGTACCAGGCAGCATTATGGTACCATATTAACTGAGGTGGTTAGCATGTAGTTATATTGTAGTTTGATGTGGCAGATAAACAATTTACTGCAGAGTCAGGATGAAGCAAGTTCAAAGTATGATAATTCTGTTCTCAACTTAATGCATTGTTTATATGAGAAACCTTCATTTAGTGCTCATAGCTTATAAAAACTCTATTCAAGAATTAGCTATGGGAATAGAAGAGTAAATATCTCAGTATTTTAAAATTTCTAACTGTATCATGAATTATCAGGCCATGAGATAGACATATGATCTATTAATTTGTGGATCAATAACTGATGCTGACTAGACCAACATTTGTTGTAACATCACCATAGAAGAAAGTAACCTTCTATCCCCATAATTGAGTTATTATCTCTTCACAGCAAACACTGAATTTGAATAACATCTGCTAGAATTTGGATAGAAGACTTTGTTACCCTGGACAAGTCCCTGTGTAGTAGTCCAAAACCTTAGAATATACATTTAAAGAAGGTTTCAACTTGCCTTGTTAATTGAGACAATTTCCTTATCAAGGAGTTCACTATCCAGTAAAAGCAGAGGTTTAGTCCCTATCTCTACCTCTAATTATAACAAATAATTTCACAATATAATTTTTAAATAAGGCAATCTTTTGAAAGGAAGAAATATAGTATGATGTTCTTAGGAGACCTTAAATATTCTTTTTATAGTAAACTGGAAATTTGTAGGCTGAGTCTTGTCACCTCTCTGTTCCATAACCTTTTTACCCCTATTTCTTATCTTTTGAAGTCTATGCTCCTTTGTGTAGCTTTAAAAACCCTAAACAACCTAGTTTCCCAAACTCATTTTGCATTATAATCATTTCATGCTCTGATCCAGCAAAACTGACATTTCCTTTCTGTTCCTTACATAGGATACGTAGTTTGCACTGACAGGCCTATATACAGGAACCTCCTTTTTTGCTACTTTTCAAATAGCACTTAAGCATTATCTTCTGCATGAACATTTTCTCCTCCCTCTATTTCTGCATCTTCTAATGTTCTCCCTCTTAGCCTATCTTGTCTTTAACTACTTTGGTACATTTTGTTTCCATTAACAACTTAACATAGACCTATATACATAGATGCACATATATGCATTCATGTATGCACATAGATGCTATATGTATTCTTATATGTATGTATCTCCATCTTTATTCTGGAAGTTCATTGCTATTAGTGTTTTCCCTGTCAGTTTCAATATATGATAGGTTGACAAGATATTAATTTCAGAGAGTTTTGTGGAAGCCACAGATGACATGTGAAGGGCAGCAGATGATTTAGAAAAATATTTAACACAAATTTTGAAATAAGGTACTGTAAATATAACATAAAAGAAAAAATAATACTTCTCTGCTACAAAGGTAACGTAAAAAAATGTTATATAGATTTTCTGAATTGTAGCAATTCTGTACCTCTCAAAGCCATACTGTACATGGGATAACTGTATCTTCAGTACCTAATTGATGGTTTTGTCCTTCATTCTCCAAGAAGACCATGACATCAGGGAAGTGATACCATAGAGAAGCACCTAACAAGTATCTTCTTTTCCATTCAGGAAAACTTTAAAACAACTGGATTTGGTAATATTATCAAATTTGACATTAAAATATGATCTTTTTGGACCACACATTTTTTTAATGATTCAAGATATTTTTCAATACCCTTTGCACTAAATCTGAACTTTTTACATGACTTAATATAACCCTAAATGATCTCAAGCTTTGATTAGAATGCTCCTTTCAAATCTACCCTGAATACTAATTTGGAGACCAGGCTCCTGACTCTGGTACATGGTTCCTGTACATCATTTCAGCTCAATTTCCAAAGCTTTTGTGGGCAACTTGCCTCATATAAAATTGATTTTTCTGTAGCGGAGCTTGGTGCATAAGTTGTTAGAATTAATTAATTAAATCTATGCTATTTTTTTTGAATCAGTTAGAGTGTCTTCTGAATCTTTTCTAAGTGAAGCATACAGACACAAAACATCAACAACGTCTCTTTATAATTTCCTCCCCCACTCACACTAGGCTTCCCTACCTGAATGATTTTATACTTTTACTGGTTCGTGGTGTTTTGACTTTTGAGAAAGTTCACTCCTACTGCTCCCACTCAATATCTGATTTGAACCAAGGTACCATTAAAAAAGCTGTTTTAGTAAAGAAGCGGTTTATTTCCTTACATAGTATTGATTAACAATTAAACAACTAAATTTGCAAACTGAAATGCAAGTATATTTCCCTAAAAGGGCATCAGATTTAGTCCTGTTTCTATGACTTCATTTATGTAAATTCCATCTACCAAATTTCTATCCAAATTCTAGCAGATGTTATTCAAATTCAGTGTTTGCTGTGAAGCTGTCCATGATTCTTTGTTCCCTACTGAGTTAGTTCCCATTCTCTAAGTTACTAAGAGGCCCAGAGTCTATGCTGAGCAATTGAAAAATGAATTATATCCGACTGTGGTTGGTTAATTGTACTCATAATTAGTTTTGTCTCTCCTTCCAAAATTTCAAGTTCTTTGGGGGTAAGAACAGTATTAAATTTCATTAGGATCCTCCTTGCCAGCACCTAGTGCAATCTCAGCAAAGGACACACACTCAGGGAATACTTTTTGACTTGAATAAATTATTCTCAACAATAATGTCTGAAGTCATAAGGTTCTTCTGTTGGATTCTATCCAATCAATTGCAAATTATCCTGGATATCATGACTTGATGAGATGTTTATCCTTCAAACATTCTAAAAAGCAAAAATAAAACAAATCAAATACATATACACAAAAACATATACATGCAAATATGTAATATGTTATAAAGGTATACATACAATTTTGTGTATAGATATATCCAGATATACATATATATATATGTATGTATATATATATATATATACATATATATATATAAGCTCATATATGATTTCTATGTATTTCCTGGTATGCTGTTGACTGAATACCAAGAGAGTAAAAAAAAAAAGTGGTCAATTCAGATTGGCAAAAATTTAGAGAATACATCAATTTCAACCTTTTCTACAGGTGATATTAACTCAAACAGAGCAAATTTCACTATTCTCCTGTTTTTGCATCCTCTTATTTTCTCTGTAAAGGTTCCATATAATTCATTTTATCACCTTGAAACTAGCTTCTAATGTTGTGGTATAAAAGTCTTTTTTAGAGGTGCCCTTCCTTTTCTCCCTTCTGGGTACTTCCTGGTGTAATTTTGTTTATCTTTCCAATTTGACTTTAAACTTTCACATAGCTCTGCTCCCAGTCCAAGAGTGGTACTGACTCGTTCATATTTTTATTTCCAATAAGTTTGGGGCATGCAGAGTACAATCTTCTGTTCAACCAGGTTCACAATCAAGATGTCAACTTTAACTCCTTGCTCTCTCTTACCTTCTCATATCTAATCAGTTACCACAGACCTCCAATTTTACCTTAATAAAATTTCTCACAAATGCACCATTCTTCCCTTTAATATTGTTATCATTCTGTTTTAGGTCCTCATCACCTCATGCCTAGATTATTACAATAATAGCAGGCTGGTCTCCCAAATCTAATGTATTCTCTATTCATCTGTCAAAATGATCTTTGTAAAGCACAAATCTTTAAGAACATTACTCAACTCTAATGCCTCTGTATCATGTCCAAGATCAAATATAAAAATGTACTCAAACTTGTCATCCCCACCATCTTTCCAGTCTTCTTATATTGCCACCAAGTACTCTATGATAACACTGCTCTAAGCACAGGGTCTGACCTTTAGTATGTGCTTAATAAATATTTGTTGACTAAATGATTTTTGGAAGGTTGACCTTGGAGGATGGTATGCAAGCCTAAGATGTATCTTAAACATTTTTCATTAGGTCCTGTGCCTATTTCCCCCTCCCTTCTCTGGGTCACTACCATATTCATGTTGGAGTTTGGCTCAAAGGCAAAGATTAAAATTAACAAGTAGATGATGTTAAAGGATAGGTTATTTAGTTGTGAAAGGAACTACTGAACACCTTGAACTAATGCAATAGAATGTCATTCTATTAGGAAACTCTTATGAAAAGAATTATAGTTTAAAGGAAACAAAAGGAAGATCCTAGGGGATATGGAATAAAGACAGTTTTATATATGTGTGTGTCTGTGTGTGTGTGTGTGTGTGTGTGTGTGTGTGTATAGGTTGCAGAGCATCTGGAAGATGGGAGATAACCTAGTAAATTCAGAATCAGGAAATGCAAATAGAAGGAGCTAAGGCCACATTTTCTTGTAGGAAGCTAAAGGAAAAAAAATTAAAGGAGAGTGAAAATGGTAATGAATCCTTATAGGATTTGGAGCTGGCAGGAACTTTACTGACAATTGACCAGCTCCATTATTTCACAGAGGAGCAAAATGATGCCCAGAAAAGTAAAGTTACTTGTGTTTTGGATCAGAAGCCAGTGCTTTTGCCACTGAACCACTGGGTTTTAGAAGTACTCCAACACAATGAATAGAAGAGAAAATTGGAGGAAGGGATTGCAAAATTTCCATTCTCCAGTTTTTTTTTTTTGTTTTTTTTTTTTTTGCAAGGCAGTGGAGTTAAGTAACTTGCCCAAGGTCACACAGCTAGGTAATTATTATGTGTCTGAGGAAGGATTTGAACTCAGGTCTTCCTGGCCGGTACTCTATCCACTGTATCACTTAGCTGCTCCCATTCTCCAGTTTTTATGTTTTTTTTAAAACTTGAATACAATTTTCTTTTTGTTAAATGAGATTAATTTTGACTGTAAAGTTATTTATTCTAATTTTGGATATTTTCTTGATTCAGGGTTATTTTAAGCAAGTTCTAAGTGTACTGAGATTTCAGAATAGTTATTTAAGGTAAAAGTTCAAGTAAGTTCTCTCTAGGGGAACATTTTAGACAGATCACTTTGATAACTAAAGGAAAAATAATTTCTTTCTACTTTGTTTTTGATGCTATTTCCCATGTAGATCAAACAATTTCTTAGAATAATAGTATTTATTAAATATCATTTCAAAAATATTAATGTATTTTTATGATCAAAAAGAAAAAGAAGAATCGTTAGCAGGACTAGAATGTAGATAAAATGTTGAATTTCGAATGAGGAAGATAAATTCAACTCCTTCTTCAGACTTCTACTAGCTCTATGAACTTGAATAAATCATGTAACTGCTTTTAGGCTCAATTTTTTCATCAATAAAAATGAGTATAATAATAATACCTACCTCATAGAGTTGTTACAATCAAATGATATCTAGCTAGCTAGCTAGCCACTCTGCAAACTTAAAATACTCTTTAAGTGTAGTTAATATTATAGAAAATGAAAGAGGGCAGGTACAGACCTATCAGTGTTTTACTATATATTTTATTTTAATTTGAAATCCAGCGGAGTATAGTGAAATTAGACGAGGAAAGAAAAATTTGATAATCCCTTCTGTATAATTATTCTTAATTTCTAGATGAGCAAGTCATTTGGACTCTATAAACTTCAGTTTCTTAATTTTTTTAAAATGGAGATGATGTTATTTTCAGTGTCTACCTCTTCAAGTGGATCGAAGAAAAGAATTTTGCAAACCCTAAGGAAATGTGAGATATGAAATTATGTCTTATATGGCTTATATTTTCCTAAGAAAATGAAGAAAAAAGTTTATGATTATATGGCATTATTAATTTTTCATGCTAGGTAATTTGAAAATGGATTGTCCTTCTGGGATTGATCAAATTCAGGGAGTTTGAATCCAGCCTCAGACATTGACAACCTACTAGCTGAGTGACCTTGTATAAGTCATTTAACCCCAACTTCTTCACATCCAGAGTCCTCTCCAGTCATCCTGATTCATATCTGGTCACTATATCCAAATGGCTCCAGAGGAGAAAGTGAGGCTGGTGACTTAGCACAGCAACCCCTCACTCAAATCCAATCCATGTACTTGTGACATCACCTCCCTGATGTCGTGGTCTCCTTCAAAAATGAAGGACAAATATTATTAAGGGACAAGGGACAAATTGTCCAGGGAATGGTTTCTACTTTCATTAGGAGTAGCTAGGTTATGCAGTGGATAGAGCACTGGCTTTAGATTCAGGGCAAAAGGAGTTCAAATCCAGCTTCAGATGCTTGAAACTTGCTAGCTGTGTGACCTTGGGCAAGTCACTTAACCATGATAGACCCACATCTAGAACCACGTCCAGTTGTCCTCATTCATATCTGGCCACTGGACCCAACTCCTTCTGTAGTGGGGTTGGTGATTTAACAAAGCACCCTTTCAATCAAATTCACTTCCTGTGTTTGTCATGACATCACTTCCCCTGATGTCATGGTCTTTTTCTAGAAGGAGGACAAATCATCATTTGCTTCCATGCTTTTTGAGCTTGACAGGAAATCTAAACCTCTCCCTGGAGTTTTAAATGAAACACAAAGTTTAGGAAAATCAGACTGAGATTTAGGGAGGAGGACTTAATGAATTGCCCAGAACTTAATGAAGTAAACAAAATGCTTATCTGCAAGTAGGGAAACAACCAAAATAAAAAAACTGAAAGGAGGACTTAGTTACAATAGAGAAGAGAAAGATACTTTCAGGCCTCTTCTGGCATTTCAGGGTAGAAGACTCAAATTGAGAATACTAAATTGTACTAATTTCCTCAAAGAACTTCAAATGAAAGTCTCCCTTTCCTCAAATTCTACTTCCAAGAAACCTCTGTCCATGGGTAAAGAAAGGACAGGATTGAGCAACAACAACAAAGTATATATTTTTCTGGAGGGCAGGGACTTTCAACTTTATCTTTTTATATATCCAGTTATCTAACACATTTCAAATTTAATAATTGGTTATTCAATTTAATTATACACATATAGATAGCAATCCAGTAGAATAGTATGAAAAGTAGAAAAATATTCATCTGACTTTTCAAGAATATTTAAATTCTAAATTATTACTATAGATACAAAAGACTTTATTCGTATATAAAATACATCCCTAAACTTTTTGTGGGAAATTGATCAGGGAAAATGTTCTTTTGTATCTACTATTCAGATAATACAAATTCATACACAAGGCCCCTCCTTTTTGAAAGACAAAAAATAACTTATCTGTGGTACTGGGAGATGTGACCAATGTTGAGATTTCAGTGTCAAGATTGTAGTACGGGGGAGAGGATTGACACCAATAATTAAGTTTGTATAGTGTGTGGAAAATTGATGATATTAAGGTGAAAAGGGCACTTGAGATACTATTCGTCCTCTGGGTAAATCATGAGAAAAAAATTATGAGTTATAAATAAGAATGTTGGTAAAACAGCTTAAACTCCTTTTCCTGATTCATTAATTGAAGCTGGCTGTATTCATTAATTATAACTAAACTCCACGAATGAAGAAAGCTAAAATTTCACTAAAAAAATCTGTTCATTTGGTATTGGTTTCCCCCTCCCTTTTTAAATGTTATGTTTCTAATGCTAATGACACTACCTTGGAAAAACATTATTGCATAATTTAGACATCAATTTCAATTTTAGAAATACCACAAGCTTTCTAAGAATTTGTCTTGCTCTCTGTAAGTATTTCAAAAGTTCTGTTAGGAAAGTTTTCTTGAGCTTTGCTACCTCTTGGCAGAATACATGTTACTGTATTTTCCCAAAAGAGACATCTATCCTCAAACACATTCAAATAAAAATGATGGGAAATTAAAATTTGTTTGAAGTTTTTTATTATTAGGACATCCCTTCATTCCAAAATTTACTTTTTCCTTGAAGTGCAAAATATTATCTTTTTGAAAAAAAGATGGTGTCCACCCATTAAATCAAAACCTTGGATTATATTAGAGAAAAAATCCCCAACACAGACAAAGGAAGTTTAGATGACAAATAAATTAGATACAGACTTGAGATAATAGAAATGCCTATAATCAGGAGACAAGTTTTATTTTTACAGATGGAGATATAGGAAGAAAAGTGAGAGAGAATGCCCTAGACTTGTTTTAAGACAAATTCAGCTATGTATTATCTAAGCCGTATTTTTCATATTTATTTAAAATATTTACACAATTATTTTATTGAAAAATAAAATTCATTAGCAAAAAAGATAGAGATTAGGTTCAATAAACAATTTATTGAAAAATCTACTACATTGAATAGACACCATTGAATTAGAAAAAGCAGTATTTACCTTCTATTAGGCTTAAGATTTAAATGAATACAAGACTGACTTATCTAAAAAAACAATAATAATGGGCATCATATTTTAGGCAAAAAGTTAATAGCAAAGTTACCATTTGGCAAAAGCCTTCAGGAGAGTAATAGAGAAAATGATCAAGATGCATTCATCATACAAAGAAAAAACTGCCACTACATGTGACTAGAATTATGGGAGTAAGTTACAGAGGTAAGGTCAGGTGGGCTTCAAAATGACTCAGGAAGCTAGAATTACGTGGATTTACATTAATTCAAGGAAGTCATTGTGTGGAAATATAGACCAGCAACTTAAATTTGTAGTTTTAGGGATGTCCAGAGGGCAATGGGGATAGGGGTGAATTTGAGCTTTCCTTCCTCCAGCCATTCACCACAGCATACAATTGTCTTACCTGGCCATGTTCTCACAAATCTGCCTTATTTTTCTTTCTTTCCAACTATTGGAACATTCAGACAAAATATGCTTGTTCTAAGCTAACAGTAAAATGAAAAGAATTTCTAATTAGATAATTTAAAATTTTCACTCAAAAATTTAAAAGTGTTTCTATTAATCTAAATGTGGTCTATTAATCTATATGAAAACCTTAACAGGTGTGACTTAAATTCTTCCATAATTGCCTGAGGAGACTAAGAGGCTAAAAGACTTAAATTATGGTCACATAGATAACTTGTAGCAAACAGTTCTTTCAGATGCCAGTCAGCTCTTTCAATTATCCGACTTGCCCTGTCTATCTCCAATGTTAAAATTAAAGAGATACTCTCCCTGATAATACAGATTGTTTCATTCATTGTATGTGTATTTAAATCATGCTGCCACATAAATATTTCTTAATTTAATGGTGGGACTGTGCTTTCATGACTTTTTACAAATCCCAAGTGAGAAAAGTCTCCCTGCCAATTCAAATGGGATCATTTTCTTTGTTGTTATAGTCTTCAAATTTTGTCTATCAAAGTGGTATAAAATAAATAGAAATGGGCACCACAAACCATATCTAAGGATCTTAGGTGTCCACATATTGGCTTAAACATCTACATAATGTCTTCAAGGGCAATTCGGTGGCACAGTTGATAGAGCACTGGCCTTTGAGTTAGGAGTATGGGAGTTCAAATCCTGCCTCAGATACTCAACACTTACCAACTATATGATCTTGTGCAAGTCTCTTAACCTGGATAGCCTCACATCCAGGGTCATCTCCCATCATCCTGATCCATATCTTGACGCTGGATCCAATTGAATCTGGAGGAGAAAATGAGCTTGGTGACAACACAGCACCCCCTCACTCAAATTCAATTCACGTGCAGTTCAGCGCATCACCTCCCTGATGTCATGGTCTTCTTTGAGAATGAAGGACAAATATTATTATCATTGAAACCTATACAACTGAACAGTGGTTATTTTGTATTGCATTTTTATTATATTAAATATTTCCCAGTTACTTTTTAATCTGTTTCAGGTTCCTTTCAGGAGTTTTGTGGTCACTGTGTATTTGTTGCATCATGTCTAGAACACTGAAAAGATGTAACACCAAGAACAAAGAATTTATGTTAGATGATATTTGAACTTTCATCTTCTTCCCTTTGAGGCCCACACTCTATCAAATATGTCACACGTCCTCTTATGATAAAAGGACCTACTAAAACTAGAGATGTTTAATTTTCCACTGTAATGACAGTTAAAAGCATAGTGGGCAATACAGGTTAAATGATATTGAAAAGTGTCCAGAGCAGATGGTGAGGTCTGTGAATCCATAATAATGATAATAGTTTGATAGCTTTTTAAATTAGTAGTGATGAGAAAGCCAGTGTCCAGCTTAATGTGATTCTGTGTGATGGACCATGCATGCTTATATGTATGCATAGACCTATTTAATGGTAGGGCTGACAGTATTAACTAATTGCTTTTAATAAGAGAAAGAATTGTTGGGCATTTTATATTCCAAAACATAAAGTGTATTTGGGCTTGAACAGCTGTTGAACACACCTGGAGTTGGAATTAATTCATGGCCACAATTTATAGTAAATATTTTTGTTTTATTTTTCAGTGTATGAATTTAACATGGCAACACTGCTGTTTTTATAGTATTCTCTTCCCTGTTACAATATCTTTTTTTTTTTAGGTTTTTGCAAGGCAAATGGTTAAGTGGCTTGCCCAAGGCCACACAGCTAGGTAATTATTAAGTGTCTGAGGCGTATTTAAACTCAGGTACTCTTGACTCCAGGGCCTGTGCTTTATCCACTGTGCCATCTAGCCACCCCACAATATCTTCTTTAATGCTTATATAATTGAAGTAGGATCCTTGAAATTGTATAGGTATATAGACTTAGGCAATTCCTGTCACACACTATCTCAGTCTTACCTTCCAGAAAGATGACCAGCTTCCCAGGATGTGACTGTAGTTAATTCTAATAATTTGAGACAATTAAAACAATTGACAGATTATATTAGCCTTGCATATGAGTTGGAAAAAATGAATTTGTTCAATTTCTCCTGACCTTGTCACTTGAATAGGGTGGTGTTAGAAACTCATGATCAGGAATTGATCTATGTATGGTTACATATGTATTTTGCATACATATGTATGTATGCATTGCAATCCTACTTCTTGAATCATTTAAAATAACAAAAGGCAAAAGATTAGTAAGAAAATACAAAAATGTCCAAGTAATCCAGTATTCAGAATGGTGAGTTAATTTACATTTTTATAGTGAATTTTAGAGAAAATTAAACATTGAGTTGACAATGTTGTATGATCCAGGTTTTAGATAGAAATTTAAAACCAAGCTTCCATAGGATGAAGAAAGCAATCAGAAGAATAATGTTCTTTCTTATAAGCAAAGAAATATAAGAATATAAGCAAAAAAATGTGAACTATCTCTTATTATTCTTTTTCTACTTCTGAACATGCCATTGAAAAAATACCTAAGGGTCTAAGTTGATCTGTTTTAGACATTTCTTTTCCAGTGATATTACTGATACTTTCAGAGGAAGCATAAATATGGAGTGTGTGCTCTAAAATTGAAAGATAAGTCAAAAACTCTCAATCTGATGAGTACTTTAATATTGCAAACACAAAATCTACCCAAGGAAAAATAAGTAGAACTTTGTATTATAATACAAACTCTCATCTTTTTTAAATTTTTAAATATCAAGGTTAATTTTGTCAAAAATTTGTCAAATTTTGTCAAATAATTTTGTCAAAATTATTTTTTTTCACATTAGATGCAAGATGTAATAAAGAGGTATTTTATATCAAGACGGTACTGACCTTCAAAAAAATTATGGTTCCTTGTTTGAAAAGGATCAAGTGAGAAAATATGGCATTGGAAGTAGAGTAGAGGCACCTGATTGGCTGGAGCAATAGCTGATAAGTTCCTAATGTGGTTCATGTGAATGTAGCTAGGATAAAACTGATTAGAAATATCAAATTAACAAATCATTACTTGGAGATCTCTCTTCAAAGAACAGCTAAGAAAATCTTGACTTGCTAATTCCTTAATATCTTAGAAAGCAGAGAAAACTTGAGCTGATTCTGATAAATGTTGAAGGACAATTTGGCAAAATAGACACAATTGGATCCATGAGAAGCAAAGATCATTTCATCCTTATTTCTACTAGATAAGGAAAGAAATGTTGGACATATTCTACCATTGGACACTTTTAAGTCGTAGGAGAGTGAATTTCAACTTTGAAGAAAGTTGTTAGGTTTTAATATAATCCTATTACTTGAGATTGTAAAATGGAAGATGACTAATGGCATTTAATGAAAATTTCTTACAACTTTAAAAATAAGGTGAGATGTAGACTGATATTATTAGCTCAAAATACTTAGTGCAGTTTTAGACCATTAAAGCTTAAACTACTAAAAATTAAGGCCATTCAATTCTAAAATTTAGGTCACTAAAACTTAAACTATTAAAACTTAAAAAACTGCACTTTGGGCACCTGGTATAGTTAGGAGATTTAGGAAGTATTTCAATGATGCATCCCAAAGAGTGTTACTTAATAGGTTAAAAAACAAATGTCACCTTAAAGGTACATTTCTGGGCCTTGAAGTGTTTTTTTGTTGTTGTTGTTGCTTTTCTTTCTTTTTGTTTTGTTTTCCAGTAACTCTCTTCTGTTTAACATTTTTATCAGAAGATCCTATAAAATCAATTCTTTGTGGGGGGCAGCTAGGTGGCGCAGTGGATAGAGCACTGGCCCTGGAGAAAGGAGTACCTGAGTTCAAATCCAGTCTGAGACATTTAATAATTACCTAGCTGTGTGGCCTTGGGCAAGCCACTTAACCTCATTACCTTGCAAAAAAACCCCTAAAATTAATTCTTTGTACTCTTGTTGCTTGTCCTTTATTCTTGAAGAGGACCATGACATCAGGTATGTGATGCCATGATAGACACATGAATTAGATTCATTTGAGGGAGGACGATGCAAAGTCACCAGCTTCACTTTCTCCTCTGGGTTCCATGGCCAGGTATGGATCAGGGTGAATGGAGATAGCATTCTTAATAAATTTATGAATGCTATAGAACTAGGACATATATCTATATCTATAGATATAGATATAGTGATATCTACCTATGTATATATTTCATATTATATATATGTCATATACATACATACACACCTACACCCACACCCCCCCCCCCCACATATATATATGACTACAGGATCGTGAACTTAAAGCTGACCATACAGATAAAGTGACCATAGAGATACTATAGCAAAATGTACTCATTTTATTGAAAACTGAGATCCATATAAATTGACTAATATTTTTTTACCCTCAATATGATGCTTTACTGGAGTCAGGGTATAAATCCAGGTTACCTGACTCCAGCTCTTATGTTCTTTCTAATAGACAAAGTTTTTCACTCAATTTTCTATCATTTTTCCTTATCTGACTCAAACTGAAATCTGACATTGCCCAGCAAGTTTACCTTGATCTTCCCAGACAATAATGATATTTCTCCCTTGCACATTTTGTCACTCTTGTACAGTCATAATATGCTATATTTTTGATGTTTATTTATGTCCCATCATCATAGTCTAATATAAATCCCATTAACTTGTCTAAGTTTTGAATCCTACCATATACCTAGCACAGTACTATTTATGTGTTTTTTAGATAAATGTAGAAAACTTTTCTTTTGAGGTGGATATTTTGGTAGATATTTGATTAAATAATATCCTTATAATTCTACATTTATGATATGATCTAGGTTAGCTGGACTAAGTCATTCTTTTCCCTTTTTTGATGGCTGTAGCCACCCCAAGAGAAAAAAAAAAGGAATAACAACAGTAGTATTTTGTACGAGAGAACAAAATAGAGAGAGTTGTTTTGTTTTAAAAAATATAACTTGAGCAGAAAATAGTCTACAGGCTGAGCAGTGTAACCAGGGAATCTGTGGCTAGTCAAAATCATCATTTAACAACCTATTTCTTTAGGTTAATTATATATTACTCCATGCACACTCTACCTTTTAGCCAACTGTTCTACATCTTTCATTCTATGATTTACTCAAGACGTCCTCCATTCAGGAACATTCTTCCCTTAACTCTGCCTCTTAGAATCTTTTAATTACCCATAAGATTTAGATCATGAGCCTCCTTCTTAAAGGAGACTGTTCCAAATGCTCAATTGTTAGCTTGTCCCATTTCCTCATCTTCCCTCTGCCCCCTCCCCTCAAAAAAGAAATCACTTTGTATTTGTTTTGTCCATTAAATATCTCATATTTGAATGATAATATGGGGGGACTCAGGCACCAGGTACATATTAGCTATGTACCTTTCATAAGCAACTTTATATAATTCATGCGCTAGGTAACTTTTTGAATTATGGTTGATAAATATACATGTGTATATTTTCCAAACAATCATTTTACATGAAAAAACAAAAATAAAATAATAACTGTTGTGGTGTTTTGTTCATTAAAGATATATCACAAAAGGAGAAAGTTATTTTATTTTAAAAATATATAACCTGAGCAAAACCATATTCCATCTATGTATGTATATATATATATATTATATATAGTGTATAAGTATATATTCATGTATATACATATAGTTGTGTACATACAAATGCATACCTGTTGCATTTCTTCAGTGAAATATAGAATGTTGTTGTTTTTCAGTCATGTCCAGCTCTTGACCCTATTTGGAATTTTCTTAGCAAAGATACTTGAAGCAATTTTCCATTTCCTTCTCCAGTTCCTTTTACAAAGAAACTGAGGCAAACAGGGTTAAATGACCTGCCCAAGGTCACACATTTATTATCTGAGGCTGAATCTGAACTCAGGAAGATCAGTCTTTTGATTTTGGGTCTGAGAATCTATGCATTGCTCCACCTACTGAAACAGAATTGCTCCGGTTTGACTTTGATATCCCCGGGTCCTAACATTATAGTTGTTCCATAGGAGACAATTAAACATTCTTTAATTAAATTAAATATTTGTTATCGTTGTATGTTTTTTGCACAGCAAAATTATTTCTAGATTTGCCCTGCTTGAGAACTGGGAGCAAGGTAGTTAAAAAGGAAATGCTGAAAGAATTCTTGGGCTGTCATTTGTGTTTCAGCTCACAGTCTTATTTCTGAGGAAGCGGAATGTGCTATTCACAAGGAAAAGAAGATTTAAATCAGTGAAGAGCTAAGATTTTGAAACAAAGTTGTAACAAAGAAAAATCAAGCTGATCCCAGTTCTGTTTAACTTGCATTTTTTGGAAATGGGCATGTCTCCTTCCAGGTTCATTATGTGCACCCTAGAGTTGTCTGTTTTCTCTCTGTCCATTCCAACAAAGGACAGCATTTGGACTCTTATAAAATAGATTATAGGACTCGCCAGTGACAGTGACCAGCATAGTCTTTTGAAAGTGAATAGCACTTAGTTGGTTTGTCTCCTTAAATAATCTAGCCATATGCATTTCAGTTAGGTCTCTGCTTGCATCTGCATTTGATTAAGTATTTGAACTTCTGTTCACTGTTTATTTTTCCTGACAGGTTGAATCAAGGACCATGAAACCTGATTAAGTGCATCCTTGAGGAGTCATGACATAACTGACTTTAACTCTTCTATCTGAATCCTGTCAAGGTATATGCCTTTTTCTTTACCAGGTCTACATAGTGAAGATAGGAAAGTTACCAATCAAATGAAACTAGGACCATCTAACTCTTTGACAAGGTGGATGATTGATTTCATTCTTCATTTGAACATTGAGTTGGCCTCAGAATTAAACAATAGTCTAGGGGTGGTGGGGACTAGATTATCTTTGGGAAATTGTTAAATTGTTTTAATACCTCCAAACTTAACTCTAAAAAGAAGGCCCATTTTTTAATACTTGATATTCTATTGTGTGATTACATATTTTCTGATATGTTAACAAAGAAATGAAATTTATAAAGAATGAAAATGAGTATCACTCAGAAGGTAATAGAAAGTTTCCATATGACTGTGTGAAGGAGGTATGATCCAAATAGGGAATTGCAAAGGACTAGTGAAATAAAGAATACCATCAAAGAAATGTATGGTTACAAAAGATGGCTTGTTTACAAGGAAAGAAAGAAAGAATGAAAACTATTGCATTCCCCATGTGTTCTACTGATATTATCATGATATCAAGAGAAATCCAGAAAAACTCCCAACATGTTGACTGCAAAGTCTGAGAACTTTTGTGCAAACATGGACAAGAATTATACAACATAAGTTTCTATTCAGGCAATAGGTATAATGAACATTAGTGTAAATATTTTAATACCCTGTCATCAGAAATTTACTAATATAACATTTATTTTCTTAAAGTTCATAAAAATATTAATTTCAATTTTATTTCTGTTTTAGCTGTTGTTTTAGCTGTCAGAGATATAATTGTGTCATATAAATTTAGCAAGATTTCTTTTCTCTCTATTTTTCATGAATAGTTCATGTGGTAGGGTGTATATGTTCTTTAAAAATTTAGACACTTTCATTTATAGATTCACCTGGATGGAGGTTATTTTACATTGGGAATTCATATATATATATACATATATATATATATATATATATATATATATGTATATATATATATACGTATATATATATACGTATATATACACTATATATATATACACTGCTTTTCTTTCTGAGAATAGGTTGCTTGCATCTATTTCTTTTTTTTTAATCTGGATAACTTTGTTTTGTAAATATTTCTTCATTTTTTTCAAAGATATATAAAATATTTTATAGAAGTATGTATTTCCTCTCCATAATTTTGTAATTCCTTCATATTTTCATTTTCTTAACTTAGTTTTGTTATCTTTGAAATTAAATTAATGATTAAATGTTTTGTTGACTTTTTTCTTTCAACAGTTCAGCTCTTTATATCTCATCTTTTTATTTTTAATTTTATTTCTCTTTTTTATATTTTATTATTTGAAAAATTCATTAATTTTTCTACGTTTTTAAATTCATTTGTGTATTCTTTCATTTATGAATAGAAGTATTCAGAGATAATAAATTTTTTTCTCACATAGTTCTTTAGTTATAGCTAGTAAATTTTGGTATGTTCCCTTTTGTTTACATTTCATTAACTATAACTCATTATTTCTTATTATATTTATTATTTTGTCAAATTATTATTTGATATAATGTTGTCCCTATTTATATCTGTATTTTGTTCATGTTTATCTTATTTATTTTAGATGTATTATATTATAGCCTGTAAATGCCAAATTTAATATTTCTGCCTTTCTAAATTTACATCAAAAACACTAGATCAGTTTTTGTAATTGTGTCACACAGTGAGAAACAAAGTGGTTATACTTTTATAATACAAACAATAATTGTCCAAAGTTATTCATTGTTAGTTTTTTAACAGACTAGGTTTCCTCCACTGTAAAATGAGAAAGCAAGACTAGATTGATTTCTCAGGTCTCTTAGAGAGATGTGCTTTTTAAGTCTAAAAAATAAAAGCAACTAATTGAATTATTTCAGCCATGGACCTTGAGTAGGAACAGTGGATAGACAAGAATGGTGTCTACAATTAAGTAGGACAAAAAAATTCTGGAATCAATTTGGGAGAGTACCACACAGTACTTTCTGGGGTTCCAGATTGTTTGCTGTCACCAAAAAAAGATTGTTTTTCATCCTTCTTCTTGAAGTGGACCAATGACTTCAGAAGGGTTGATGTCTTGATTTGCAAATGAATTAGATTTAAGTGATGGAGAGCTGTGTTAAGTCAAAAGCCTCACTCTCTCCTAGAGAGTCATCTGGGTCCAGGGGCAAGACATAGTTCAAGACCATTGGCATTGGCTCTGAATGTAAGGGAGATGCTGACATTTTTATGCTCGAGTCTTTCCCAGGTCTCATTTTGTCTGAGGGAATGACTATTTAGTAAATGAAAGTCTAGGTAATCCAGGCAAAACATAGCCTAATTTGCCTTCATAAAAGAAATAATCTGGGAGTGGAAGACCCTCAGATTCTGATCAGAACAGAAAGAATTGCTATTTACACTTTGAGCCACCAAATGAAGAGATAGTGAGACTTAGACTGGGATATATATTTTGGCCAATTTTCCCTCCACTCCCCCCCCCAAAAAAAACCAGACAAACACTTATCTTAGAAATTAATATTTTCCAGTCATTATATTTTAATATATACATTAGAAAATAATTATCTTTAGAGAGTAATGAAGTTGAAAGGATTCTTAGAGTACAACCCATACCAAAAAGAAGAATCCCTTTAAAATATCTTTGAAAGAGGCCACCCTGTCCTGGTTTGAAGACCTTGATAAGAGTTAATGTGTTACCAGAGAAGGCAGTGTATTTTGATTTTGGATAAGTCTATTTATATAGTTTGTGATAGATTAATAACTAATATAATTGGTTTTCTTTATAATTCTATATATTTGATTTATGCAAATTAAACATTATTCTGAGAAGAGACTCTATAGACTTCATTGGATTAACAATCAGATTACACAGCCACATACGCATACACACATAGCAGAAGTTAAGTACCACTCCTCTAGCTATGCCATTCCCCCCAACCCTTAAAGTAGAATTCAAACCTGCCTCTTTGCAATTAACACCAACCATTTTTAGTTTTATACTCTGGGTCACACAGAAAAAGATTCATTCCTTTTTAAAAATAAAGTCTACAATATCATGTCCTCCCTCAGTCCTCTCTGCCTAAGTTTAAACATTTCCAGTTCTTTCAACTGATCTTTGTCTGGCATTGTTTTGATGTCAATTATCCTAGATACTGGGCTCTGCATGTTCAGGAATTAACCAATTAATCAGTGTGCTTGATAAAACCTGACACAAAACTGAGTATAACCCTCTTGAAAGGAATAAGATCAGAAATAACCCAAGGACAATCAAAAAGCCCATGATCAATGAATAAGATATTATAAAAGAAGTCATCAGATACCTGTTCATGTGTGTGTATGTGTGTGTGTGTGTGTGTGTGTGTGCACGTGTGTGTGTGTTTGTGTGTTTGGGACTGTGAGAGAAAAAGATAGAGATATTAAATAAATATTAAAGAGGCATCAAATTACTTGTCACTATAAAACAGATTTTTGGTCATCCTTCATTCTTGAAGAGGATCAATTACATCAGGAGGGTGACTTACTCTAAGAAATTAAAAGAAACACAAAAGGCATGCAGTATATTATGCATTATGTGCAATTTTTTTGAAGGAATTACAGAAAAACATGGACTATTAAGAATGGAAAGCATGGCAGTTGAATTTGAAGTAGCTGATATATACCAAGAGAGGGAACATACTAAGATTACAACCATAAGCAACTAAGTAGGAAAAGATAACTGACTTTAGATAAACAAAATCTGAATTTTAATTTCAACTCTGAAACTTAATAATTTGACTTTGTTTAAATGACTTAGCTGCTCTAGGTCTCAATTCTTTCACATTTCAAACTGGAATTATGAAATTTCTGGTGTGCCTCACTCTTAGATTTCAGGTTCATATGAGATAAAATATGAGAAAGTGCTTGAACGAATATAAAATAGTATATAAATTATTATGATTATGTTACTATTTGGTATAAATCACATTTAACAATTGGTCAGAAACCTAGAATCAACAAAAAAATGGGATTCTGAAAAAGCATTTAAGAAGCTCTGTGCCTTCCCTCCCTAACAAATGATCCCTTATACGACCTTAAATTATTGGTTAGATTATAATATTTTAGGATATTTAGAATGTGGTTATTGTCCCAAATGATTAAGTTGTAGGATTGCATTCTTCGGAAAGTCTTGAGCTCATTCGGTGCTCAGAGATGACTGGTTTGTTTTTCTTAAATTAGAGGGAATGGAGTAACTGACGAAAACATGTAATCATATTATCATTACCTGGAATTTTCTTTTGAGGAGCACAAAGTACTTTGCTTACACATTTTCTTTCTCTCCGATTTAAATATTAGGTTAGCAATATGGAGAACTGCTAAGTAGATTTCTTATTTTATGGGCAAGTAGTCTAAAGAAATGGGCAAATGGGGCCAAACTGACCAATTTACTGAGCTTCATTTGCCATTCATAGCCTCTCTGGGCAGCAGAATCACATGACAGAGATATCAAAACAGAAATTTCTTTACCATATTAAAATCATACCAGTTGAGTGAATCTTCCAGATCTCAGAGTTTTGGAACAAAATTAAATAACTGCTCCAAAATGAATGTCAAATCTTGATTTTAAATCTATTTCTCCTTCTATTTCTGGATCCTCCTCCTTTCTGCATATTATGGTCTAGGTACTTTTCATAAAGCACAGCAAGTATCATCCTATTGATTTACCCAGATAGCATTCATGGCTCCCCAACCCTTACTAAATTATAAAAATTAATTAAAATATAATATCCCATACATTATCATGCAAGGCCTTCCTTTCTAATATTATCATCTGCTTATGCCTTGGAAATATTTTGCTAGACAACCTTAATAAAGCACTAATCTTGAAATCAGGAAGACCTGAGCTAATTTCTGTGTGACCCTCAGTGAGTAACTTAACATCTCTCAGTCTCAGCTTTGTTATCTGTAAAATGGGGATAGAAAGTAGGCTTCTTATGAGGATCAAATGGGATAAGCTATGCAAAATCCTTTATAAACCTTAATCATCGCAATCATCATTATAATTATCATTCCATGTTCCAGATAAACTTGATAATTTTCTGTCCCTTTACCTCATCTGACCATTTTTTTGTCTTTGAACCTTTGCTTATGCCACTCTTAAAACTTGGCTTGTATTTCTACTTCCATTTCATCTTTTTTGGGGGGAGCAGGCAATGCAGTTAAGTGACTTGCCCAGGGTCACTCAGCTATGTAATTATTAAGTGTTTGAGGCTGAATTTGAACTAGGTCCTCCTGACTTCAGGGTTGGTGCTCTATCCACTGTGCCAACTAGCTGCCCCTTCCATTTCATCTTAAATCTGCATTTCTTTTAATTCCTCTTTCTCTCTTAAAGGCCAACTTTATAGTCTATTTCTTAAATAAACCTTTCTTCTCCAATCCCCAATCCTACCCCACAGGAGACAGTGACCTTGTGTTTCCAAAAAAAAAGTGCTTTAGTGTTGTTTCCTTTACATTATTTTCCCTCACATCACATTTTTTGTGAAAATTTCCTTTCCTAATTTCTAATAATATACTTGGTTTCTTGTGACCATATGTGTGTGTATGGATAGAAGCGTGTGTGTGTTTGTGTGTGTGTGTGTGTGTGTGTGTGTGTGTGTGTGTGTGTAAAAGAGAGGGATAGGAATAATGATTGAACCTATGCTGATTCATGAAAATAAAGTTAGGACATTTTCTTTTCATATCTCTGATGATTTACTATATAAGTATTTTTTTATTTGAAAGGAAGTTCTTTGAAGAATAAATAGAAGATATTTATATATGTAAGATGGGGTGTCTAGGTGACAGAGTGGATAAAGCACTGAGGCAAGAGGCAGGAAGAAATGAGGTCAAATATGAGCTTAGAGACTTACTAGCTGTGGTCAGCTTACTACCGGGTCAAATCACTCACCCCCTTTTGCTTGTTTCCTCATTTGTAAAATGAACTGGAGAAAGAATGACAAACCACTCCAATATCTTTGCCAATAAAAGTCCAAATGGGGGTCAAACAGAGTCAGATATGACTGAAATGACTGAACACCCATATATTTGTTAGATGGACATATGATAAGAATAAGGAGTGAACCCATGATTTCATCCACTTAGGAGACTCTACCAGATGAAAAATTCTGTTTGTCAATGCAAATCAGTACCTTGTCCTTATTAGGGCACCATGAGACTCAATGCTTTGGGGTCTCCCAATCAGTAACTGTCAGGAGCAAGTCTTGAGTCCATATCTTCCTGACTCTATGGTTGAATCTCTCCAGTCTGTAGCTGCTTTTTATTCACTAAGTCTAGCTTCCTGGATTAAACTAGTAGGGGCTTTAAAAATGTGCGTTAAATTGAACTGAATTCTCCTTTAAAGTCAAAAGTACGTTCCAGCCAACCATGCTGTCTTCCTTTCCTTTGATCTTATGGGGGTTCACACATGTAGTTAAGTGCAAATTTGGCCAAATTGGGCTTTTACTATATGTCTGCCTTTTATGTCTATCAACTATACTTCTAATAAATAAAATACATGAGACATACGTCTGGTAAATCCAGTGGTAAAGCTTACAAAAGTCATGCATCCAGATTGTGCTTCCCCAGCACTCTACCTATCTGTTCAACACATGTAGCCCTGTGGAAACTCCTAGAGAAAAGAAATACAGTAGAATTGAAGGACTAAATCTAGTCCAAATATGTTGATGAAAATGTGTGATTAAGGGGAAAAAATTTGTTTCTTTACATACTAGTATTACAGAAAAAAAACTGCATCGAGTTTCCCTCCATTGGGTGAGTTTGAGATCAAAATAAGAAGAATGTTGTTACTGCAGATAACATAGGGCACTTGAAACTTTAAATTTCATTAACCTCTGATCAAATTTAAATTATTATTCTGTATACTATTCGACTTTCTACAATTAGCAGTCCATGGTTTATATATTTTTATGAACCCACCTCCTCTTATTAATAATAACACAAAGAATGTGGATTTTCCACAGCACTTTATTGTGCCTCTTAATTTAGCAGTTATTCTTTCTTTAAGGAATTTCTTTTCAAAATTGTGAAATATTTAAATAATAAAATCATCAAAGGATACAAAATGACATCATTTTGGTAGTATAAGTTCACGAATCAAATGTGATTTTTCTCACTTCACATAGGTCTGTGCTGTTTTCAACCTCAACCTTTCCCAATGACATTTTCATTTGGGATCTTATCATTTCATAATTATTACTTTTCAGAACTCCCTGGGAGGGAAAAGAAGCTTCCTCTTTGTATTACCATTGTTATGTTTCTTTGAAGAACAAATTAAATTTCAAAACCTAGACAAAACAAACTTTTAAACTGTAAAATAAATCTAGAATTATGTGGAAAAATGTCCATCTAGGGACAGCTTGACTCTGACTATCATGAGTTCAGGTGTATTTAAGATAATTTACAACTATGTTTTCTTTTCTTTGGGTAAGGATGTGGCGCCACATGCTCCCTTTGTAGTAGAAAGGGAGGAAGGAGCTAAAGTCTGAAAAATATTACCACAAAAAGCAGTTATGGAAACTAGTTAGTATATCATTTTATTCTGTCCTGAGAACAAAAGGACATAAAACTCTTTTCATTCCTAGTTTAATTCCCATATACCTCCTTATTCACCTATCTCCCATTAACTTCAAAGAGCTTGTGGGACATAAGGAAGGCACACAGTCTATCTCTTCACAGTTACACGTGCTGATAGAATTTCCTGAACGTGCTTGTGAATATATATATATATATATATATATATATATATATATATATATATATATTTGTGTGTGTGTGTGTGTGTGTGTGTGTGTGTGTGTGTGTGTGTGTGTGTGAGAGTAATTCACCATTCATTTATTAAGCTCCTTGGATAGTTCAGGCATGGAAAACTAACCCCTGCTCTCAAGTGGCTTATGTTCTATACAAAGAAATAATGCATGTTTAAATAAATAAGTACAAAGTACATGTAAGTAAATGGATAGCATATGCAAGTTTATCCAGAGTAAATAAAATCACTAATAGAAGAACAGAACTTATAACTGGGTAATTATGAAAACACTCCCACAGGAAGTCATAAGAGTTAAAAAAGGAGGTGGCAATTTGAAGACAGAGGTAAGGAAGGTGAGCATTTTATGTGTGGGAGGACACTGTGTGAAAAGGCAGAAGACAGAAAATGAGATGTCATATATAAGGAACAATGTGAAGGCCAATTTGACTAGAACATATGGTGTGTGTATATGAAACCTGGAAAGGTAAACTGGAGACAGATTGTAAAGGGCTTTAAATTCCAATCAGAGGAGTTTCTGTTTTATCCTGGAGGCAATGAGGAGCCACTATAATTCCTTGAGCAGGGGAGTGATGTGATAAGTAAGCCCTGTACTTTAGTAGTCCTATGGAGAATAGATCAGAGCAGTGGGTAATTTGAATCAGGGGACATATAACAAAATACCATTGAAATAGGCCAGTTTAGAGTTCATCAAGACCTGAATTAATGTAGATTTATGGATGGAGGGAAGGGAGTTGGAGCAATACAAGAGACTGCTAGGGCAAAATCAGTCAAATTTTGCAATCAGTTATGTACAGAAAGGGATTGGAGGAGTGTGTAGACTAGATGAATCTAAGGATAGAAACTATGGTAAATGGAATAATGATGGCCTATAGATAAGGAACAGTGCCCCAATGGATAGGAATGGTTTGGAGGAGAAAGAAAATGTGTTTTGTTTCTATTGAGTTGGAGATGCTTATTCTATAGGCATTTGGAAATGTCTCACAGAAAGTTCATAGGACTACTGCATTAGAGAAACTAGAGCTAATTATATAAATTTTAGTCATCTCAGTTATAATAGCAATGTAGAAAAAACACTAAATCTAGAATCAGGGCCAGATTCAAAGAAAAATTGCTGCCAAATACTCTGTATGTGATCTTGGATAAATCATTTTGCTTACCTGGGTCTCAGTTTTCTCTTCTGAAAAATCTGGACTTTGATGGAGTCTTGGATCTTTTCTTGTGCAATCCTATAGTAATGAAACCCCTGAACTGATGAGATTACTGAGATCACCAAGAGAGGATCAAGATAGTAACTTACAGTGTACTTCCCAGGAGAAAAGATAACTAGGTGGCACATCAGATAGAGTGCCAGGCCTGGAGTCAGGAAGACTCATCTTCATGAATTAAAATCTGGCCTCAGACATTTATTAGCTATGTGACCCTGTGCAAGTCACTTAATCTAGGTTGTTTCATTTTCTTCAACTGTAAAATAAACTAGAGAAGGAAATGGAAAACTACTCCTGTAGCTTTGCCAAGGAGATAACAATTGGAGTCACAATGAGTCAGACACAACTGAAACAATGGAAGCAACAAATAGGAGGTGTTGAATGTGGTTGTTGATCCTGGAAAGAAGAGTGAGAAAAATAAATTAGAAAGCTAGCAAAAGATACAAGTGGCATGAAAACAGAAAGGGGAGAGAGGCATCCAATAGAGGAATTAAGATTGAGAAAGGGTCACTGTATCATTTGAAAATGAAGATGGACACATTACTGAGAATTTTATTAAATTTATAATTGTATGCTAACCATGTGGATTTAAAGTTTTCCTATAGAAGAAAAATGTGGAATTTCAGTTGGAAAGGATTTCAGAGGCCATTGAGCCCAATCCAGAAGTGAACATGAATCCCTTCAAGAATATACATGATAAGTGACTATCTGAACTTTACTGAAGATTTCTACTATATTGCTACTCCCTTTTAGTTACCTACTTCTAAGAAATCCATTCCACTTTAAAATATCTTTATGAGGAAGTTTTTTTTTGTTATTTTGGGTTTTTTTTGCTAATATTAAATTTGCTTTTGCCTATTTACAAATAATTCAGCAATCATTTCATAAGCATTTATTATGTGTGCCTAAAACATTTTAGGTACTGGGAATACACAAGAAAGATCAATTCAAAATAAAATCTTTATGATGTGCCAGGCACTGAGGGTCATACAAAAACACAAAAATAACACCCTCCTTCAAGAAGCCTATATTCTAATATGGGAGACAATAAACAAATCAGTTTACATATGATCTATGCAAAATCCATGGAAGACAGTCACTGAGAGGGGAGCCTACAGAAACTGAATGGGCTGGTAGAATAAGAACAAGGGATAAAAAGCCTGGAAAGATAGTATAATTTCAAAATATGAAGGACTTTGTACGTCAATCATTCAAATTTACTTTTTCTTCTTGATTATTTTTATTTTATTTATTTTTCAAACTATTTGCAAAAATATTTCTCAACAATTATTTTTGTAAGGTTTTGAGTTTCACATTTTTCTCCCTCTCTCCCTTGTCTTTCCCCCTCCCCGATAGAAAGTAATCTAATATAGGTTTTGCATTTGAAGTCCATCATAGTTGGTCATCATACAATGTTTCTGTTAGTGTGTACAATTTTCTCCTTGCTTTGCTTACTTCATTCAGCATCAGTTCATGCAAAGTCTTTCCAGACTTTTCTGAAATCCTGTCCCTCATTGTTTCTTTCTTTTTTTTAAAAAATAATTTAATTATTTTCCAATTACATGCAAAGATAGTTTTCTACATTCATGCATTTGCAAGCTTATGAGTTCCATAATTTTCTACCACCCTCCCCATTCCCCATAGCAGCTAACAAAACTGGTAAAAGTTGTACATGTATATATTTTCATATTAGACATGTGAAGAGGAATTAGAACTAAGGGGGGGAAACTATGAACAAGAAAGAAAAAACATCCCATTCATATTTATAGTTATGATTACTAACTCTGCATTTCCCTCCATTCTATCATCCCCCATTTATATTTTTCTTTTGCCTTTCCCCTTATCACTCCTCAGTAATGTTTTGCTTCTGATTGCTGTCTCTTGATCAGTCCCTCTTTCTATCAGCCCTTTTTCTTTTCTTCTCTCTTTTCCTTTTCCTTTTCTTTTTAACTTTTACTTTACTTTTACTTTTCCCCTTTCTTTTATCATTTCCTTCTTTCCGTCCCCTCCCCCATTCTCCTATAGGATAGGATATATATTTTAAACCCCTTTGGAATATATTGGACCAACTCTTTTGAGAGTAAGATTTAATCAGTGCTAACTTCCTCTCTTCTTTCCCTCTACTTTAATAGGGTTTTTTAGGCACACATGGTAAGAATATAAATAACACATGGTGTTATTTATACTCTAATATTTTGTCTTCTCCTACTATAATCTTTCATTTCATTGATTATTTTAAACCTTTTGTACTCACAACTTCTGTCAAGATATACTCCTTTTATCTTGATAGAAGTAAAATTCTCAAGGGCTGATTACTTGATTGATTTATAAGCAACATTACCTCATAGTCATTTCATATCCACAAACTCTGACCAAATACACCCCTTCATCTGTCCCATTAGAAATGCAGTTCTCAAGAGCTTTAAACATCATCATATTATAATCAATGTTTATCACATCCTCTTTCCAAGTACCCTCTATGGAAATACAATCCTCACGAGTTAAAGTATCATTTAAATCAAAATCACTCAAGAGTTAAAAGTTCAATTACATCATAGTCAATTTAAACCTATACTCAGTAGTGCAATCAGCTGGTTTGCACCAGTCTGGCAAAACTGATAACTAATTTTATGTTGAACTGGGTGAACTGGTTGTTAATTTATTTGGATCCCATCACTGCACAAACCTTTTGTCTAAATAAGTTCCTTTCAACTGTCCTAAAAGAAATATAGCTCTCAAGAGTTTAAAATCCCGCCCCCCCCTTCTGTTTCTCCCTTGAGTCTTATATTTGAAATCTCTGTTTAATTCTGCTATTTTTATCAGGAAAGTTTGAAAGTACTCTATTTTATTAAAAAGTCATATTTTCCCTGAAAGAATATGCTGAATTTTGCAGGGCAGACTAATCTTGGTTGTAATCCAAGCTTCTTTGCCCTCCAAATATCATATTCCAGGCTCTCTGATCTTTAATATTGAAGTTGATAAGTCCTGTGTAATCCTAACTGTGGTTCCCTGGAATTTAAATTGCTTCTTTTTTTGGCTGCTTGGAGTATTTTCTCCTTTAGCTGAGAGTTCTGAAATTGACTGCAATATTCTTTGGAGTTTTTATTTTGGGATCTCTTTGGGTGGGGTGATCTATGGGTTCTTTCAAGGACTATTTTATCTTTTTTTTGTTCTAGGATATTAGGGCAGTTTTCCATGATAATTTCCTGCAAAATATTTTGTCCAGGCTCCTTTTATGATTGCTACCTTTTTAGGTATACCAGTGATTGGTAAATTATCTCTTCTATTTTCTGGTCAGTACTTTTTTCTAAGAGGTGCTTTATATTTTCTTCTATTTTTCCATTCTTTTGATTTTATTTGATGAAATCTTGTTATCTCAAAGGATCATTCATTTCCATTTGTCAGTTATTGACTTTATTTTCTTTGTTAGCTTGTTTTTTTTCTTTTCTAATTACTTAATTTTCCAGTTGTTCAATTTTACTTTTAAAATAATTGTTTTCTTTGGTTAATGTTTCATAATTCTTCTGCATTACTCTCATTTCTTTTCTCCATTTTTCTTATTCTCTTCTTTGCTTTTTAAAAGCCTTTTTGAGCATTTCTAATAGGTCTTTTTTTTGGTAATTGTGACCTATTCATCAATCCTTAGAGGTTTCATATGTAGATATTTTGTCACAGTTTTCCTCTTCTGAGATTGTGTTTTTATCACCCTTATCAGAATAATAGCTGTGAATGGTTAGTACGTTTTTGGTTTTCTGATCACTTTGTAGTTGATCTCTATTCCTGTGGTATAGAATCTTCTTTCTGTTTCTGTTTTTCCTGGAGGCAGTGATTTTGGTGCCTGGGTTTCTGCTCTGGCAGTTCTGGTGTTCCCAGGATACTACCTGCACTAGGGGAACCCAACACTGCAACAACATCCCAGGTTGGAAACTAGGTTTGGAAACCTTATTGCTGGTAGAGCTGCTCCTGAACCTAAGGTGCACTCTGGCCAAAAACCTCTTGCTGACTTTCCAGCTCTCCCAACAATGCTGGATTATACTACCCTCTTACCTGTGTGACAGACCCTTTCCTGAAGTTCCTTCAAATAATTAACATGAACAACCCCAGTTTTATTAACCTTAATTTTTTAAAATTATGGTAGTGTTCCTCTGTTGTCTTGGACTTATAGAAATGCACCTTTGAATACTTCAGTGGAAATATGACTATCTTTCCCAAAACAACAATAAAAATTTATATACTGTTATTTCACAAATATTTTATCATGTGACTCAAATAACATTGTTGTTCCAAATCACTTTAACACTGTCTCTCTATCTCTCTATATATTATGTGTAATGGTTCATATCTACATATATAGCATTATGTAAATATAATGATACATATACATATACCTACCCACATACATACATACATACACATACTATTAGGTCTCTTATTGTCCGGTCTCCTAGAGATGACAGTAGACTATTTTTTATTAGTCCAGGTAAGAGTTATCTTCACATAATAAAACAGAGGACTAACTATTAGTGTCAGAATTCAATGAGGGAATTCAACATTGTATTAACATTGAACATTTTAGCTATGGAGAAAATTTTTAATGAATATCATCAAAGTTTTTATGAAAGAATATTCAAATTATATAGGAATGATTTAAAGAATTTTTAAAGAATATATTTTCATTAATATAGACTAGTGAGTTCAAAGAAAATTAAGGTTGTACTTCAACTTAAATGGAACCATTCTCCTCCATAGATAAAACTTTCACTGTCATATTCAATGATGCATTTCCATAAATTCAAGTCACATTTAAGAAAGACCAGTCTATTCCCAGATTTACTGAATTTATGTCATCTTTGGGTAATTATGAGAAATTAGCAAACATAGATCTCCCTTGTAGGTAAAAAAAACCAAAACAACAACAACAACAACAACAACAAAACATTTGTGTCTAAGGCTAATGAAAGTGATGTATGTATGGCAAAGCTGAGCAGCTCAAAAGACAAGTTATCATTTCAGGAAGGTCTGTCCATGAGCTCAATCATACAACTCCAGTCAATTAGTACACACACATATATACCCCTTCTTTGAGGGTAGATAAAAAGCAAGAATTTATTGATAAGTTACATCAGAAATAGGGTATCTTGTTCATATGAATAAGAGCAAAACCTCCTCAGATTATACTCTGCAGAAGATAATTACTGACAATTATTTACTACTGCCATTTTTCAACATATGCAGATATGATAAAACTTAAAGAGTCATCATAGATTCAGGAAGATTATTTAGGTCCATTGTTATTTCAGTGTACATCTGTCATTTTGGAATTGGTGTCCTTTAATAAACACTGCTTGAACAAACAAGTTGCATTTGCTTCTGCTTTCATTTTTTTTAAAATATGTGGTAAAAAGTGTTGCAAAAACATCAATTTTGACGACTTTTATTGCTAAATTTGAAGAAATACTTATTACTTCAACAATATCTGAATTATCCCTTTGAACCCAGTTCAAATTCAACTCTGCTGCCTGGTCACTGGATCTCCATGCGCCTCAGTTTCCTCTACTGAAAATGAACAATTTAGATAAAATATGCTTTGAAATCTTTTCCAGTCTAAATCTAGTATCCTATGAATTATGGTGTTATTCTGCTCTATTAATTAATTGAATTTATATCTGTTTTTGTCATAGAGGTTAAATAGAGTGATATTTTGAAACAAGACCAGGATTAAGACCATTTATTAGTATTATCAAAAATCTTTAAGGCAGCCCTCCTGGATACACACATATGTATACATATATAATTTTGTACATATATATGCATATACATATACATATATATATATATATTTCCAACAATGAAACTTACTTTATTATTTAGCCTTTTTTTGTACATAAAGAAAATCAGATTTCCATAGCACCTGGGAATGTGAGGTGTGTTTTAGAAGTCTCTTAAGTTAATGTTTAAAAAAAGACTAGCTAAAATACTAATTTCACCTCACTCCAAATCCAGCATTCTTTCTCATGATGCTGAAAAAAGTGCTCTCAGGATTGCTAGTTTATGACTTATTCATTTTGAACGATGCAGTATCACTTTGAATTTTTAAAGAGAAGCCTGGGTTAGTAGCCCCAATTTGGCAAGAGCCAAGATAATTGAAGTACTTTTTCTCCCCTCTACTAATTTTCTACTTGTACCATGAAGTCAAAGGTAATCTTATAATATAGTACCTGCTATATTATGTTGACTCTTTTAAAAAATATTTATTTATTTTCATCCATATGCATATGTATATTTTTAAGTTACAAAATTTCCCTCCACTTTCCCTTCCCCTCCTCAGCAATGAATAATCAGTTTAGCATTGTACATACATATTTTTGATAAACATGTTTACAGATTAGTTATTTTCAGTATGAGGAATTAGGATTAAGGGAAAGATATATATATATGTATATATATATATATATAAAAGATAATTTTTATAAAGTATGCATCAGATTCTGGAAGGTTGTTTGGTGTGTTTGTATGTGGTGTGTGTGTGTGTGTGTGTGTGTGTGTTTTGTTTTGTTTTTCTTCCTCTGGATGGGGATAACATTGTCCATAGCCAGTCTAAAACAATTGTCCTATTCCCTAACCTGCGCAGAGGAGCTACTTCCATCTAGGTTGTTCATCTCACAATGCTGTTGTTAATGTGTAAGTTGTTGTCTTGGTTCTACTCCCTTCACTCAGCACCAGATCCTCTAAATCATTCTGTGCTTCTCCAGAGTCTGACCATTCATGATTTCTTTTTCTTTTTTTAACATTTTAAATAGAAATTTTTTTTATTTACTTAAGGCTATGGGGTTAAGTGACTAGCCCAAGGTCATACTGCTAGGCAATTATTAAGTGTCTGAAGCTGGATTTGAACTCAGGTCCTTCTGACTCCAGGACCAGTGCCCTATCCACTGTGCCACCTAGCTGTCCACTCCCTTTTTGATTTCTTAAAGAACAGTAGTATTCTATAGTATTTATTTACCATACCATTCCCCAATTGATCAGCATCCCCTCAATTTCCAATTCTTTGCCACTACAAAAAGAGCTGCTCTGCATGTTTTGTAACACATAGGACTTTTCCTTTTTTTTTTTTTTTTTTTTTACAATTTCTTTGGATATAGACCTAGAATTGGAATTACTGGGTCAAAGAGAAGGAACAGTTTTATTGCTCTTTGGGTATAGATCCATTTTGCTCTCTAGAAAGGTTGGATCCGTTCACAATTCCACCAGCAATGCATCAACATCTCAATTTTCCCACAATCTCTCCAACCTTGAACAAATTCCCCCTTTCCTCATCTTAGCCAATCTGTTAGGTGTGAGGTGATGCTGAAGTGTTTTAATTTGCATTTCCCCGATCAGGATAGATTTAGAACATTTTGTCATATGATTATATATAGTTTTAATTTCTTCATTTGAAAACTATCTGTTCATATCCTTTGACCATTTTATCAATTGAGGAATGATTTGTGACCTTATAAATTTGATGCAATTCTCTATTTATTTTAGATATGAGACCTTTATCATAACTCCTAGTAGTGAATATTGTTTCCTAGCCTTCTGCCTTCCTTCTAATTGTGGCAGCATTGATTTTATTAGTGCAAAAATCTTTTTAATTTAATATAGTCAAAATTATTCATTTTGCAGTTTATAATGTACTCTAATATTTGGTCATAAATTTATCTCTTTTCAATAGATATAATAGAGTATTTCTTGTCCTATTAATTTATCTAGGGTGTCACTCTTGAGGTCTAAATCCTGCATTTATGTTGACTTTATTGCACAAAAGTAGGTACCTCTGAATCAATTACTTTCAGTTAAAGGAACCTGCAATATATGACTTTTCAAATGGAACAAAAGTTTTGCCATTTTCCTGATAGTCATCGAGCATATTCCTTATAACAAGCTGTCTACTATCCAAGTACAAGTACAGAAGCTGGATTGAATGGATAATATGTGGTACTACTTGAATTCATCTCTCTCTCTCTCTTTAGCAACATGTAGAAATGAATCTGAAATTTTTCATTTGATGCTGTAATATTTTCTCTTTTCTAAAGATGGACAGTAAAAAAAAAACTGGTGGTCAATGAAATCTTTCATTTTCTTCAATTTGGAAGCCTGTAGATATTATGGAGGAACATAAGATATCACAATAATTCTCATGATTCTGCTAAAGTTATTTATCATACAAGTGAGAGAAGCATTATTAGGGGGCCAACATTCTTTCTGTATTTATGTGTATATGTGTGTGTGTGTATGTGTGTGAGTGAGTGAAAAGGGAAGATCTATTTGCTTGCTTGTAAAAAACTAAATTGTAATACTTATAACTTAGATATATCTTCAAATTAATTTCAAATATTTAATAAGGATCTACTATATGCAAGACACTAAGTTAGATATATTATGGGAAACAAAAATAAGATAAAACATAAGAAAGCTTCTTTTTTCTCAATGAGTTTATATTCTGACTGGATTGAGTAATTTCATACCTGTAAACTAACACATGGTAATTTTAGAAGGGGGGAGAATAGTGAAGCATAATCAGGAATGACTTCACAGAGGAAGTGGTATTAGATGATGCTTCCTTGAACAATTGGTCATATATGGGTTAGAAATCCTAACATTTTTCACTGAATTGTTATTTCCATATGATTAAGCTATGTCCAGAACTGTAGTAAAACAGTTTCCTCTTGTGTATTGGTAGATAAAAACAGTATGATGTAGGTAATTAAAGTGCAATTTCTGGTTTTTCTGGTTTCTACTATAATCAATTGTATGACGAAGGGAAAGTTAGATAATTTCTCTACGTCTCAGTTTCTTCAACTGTGGTCTAAGGGTTTAGATTCTGAGTAAATAATGACTCTTACAACTCCAAATATTTATGTAGTACAGTAAAGAAAATCATGATGCTTTATAAAGAGCACAGTTGTCAAGACATATGGTTTCTAGTCCCATTTGATGCTAAATAGCTTTGTGACTTTGGATAAGTAACTTAACTTTTCTGGGTTTTAAATTACTTATCTATAGAATAAAGTTGTAGAGAAGAGTGATTAACTCAATGATTCTTAAGTTCTTCTCCAATTCTAATAGTTTATTATTTTAAGTTTCTTAATTCTTTGAAATTCGTTCACAACTAGTTAGTCATCGTACTGCCTTAGATGCTGGCAGCTGAGATGGACAGAAGTGCCTCAGGCTGACTCTATTCATTTCTTATGGGTAGGTGGTGTTACCTCATTTTTCATTTGCCCCAAGGGCTCCCACATATGGAGCTAAGTTTCATAGAATCCATTTTAAATTTTTGATGCTGTTGTTTTCTGTGAGCACACACCATTTTGGAAACTATATGTGCCAACCTGATTTGACTCATTCTACAGATGCTATTCACAGTTATCACATAACTTCTCTTCCTCACTTTTGTCTCCTATCTTCCCTTGCTTCTCTCTCAAGACATTGTTTATTTACATGACACCTTTTGCAAAAGACCCTTCCTTATCTCCCTCAATACTAGTGATTTCCTTCTGAGATTACCAACAAATTACACTTTATATATGATTTAAGTCCACAGTTATTTGCACATTGTTTCCCCTATTTGAACATGAATTCCCTGAGGGCAGGGAGAATATTTTTTTAACCTTTCTTTGTATTCCCACTGATGATCACAATAACTGACACATGGTTGGCACTTGTTTCTTATTGAGTGACTGGGCGCTGCAATTCCAAATGAAATATAGATGTGTTAATATGTGGGACTGGGGTATAGGGTTAGAGAAGTAAAATCCAGAGGGATTTCTAGAGCTCATGATTGTCTTTTAATATTGTTACTCAGTAGTGTTACTCTTTTTTGTTGTTTGGGTTTTTCTGGTCTTGATATTGTTGTGGCTTGCCATTTCGTCTCCAGCTCATTTCACAGATTAGGAAACTGAGGAAGAGCTAAGTGACTTACTGAGGGTCACACAGCTAGTAGTGTCCAAGGCCAGATTTGAAATCAGGTCTTCCTGACTCGAGGCCCAGCACTCTTTCAACATTGCCCTTATTGAATATTAACTTGACAACTTCTTAATCTTTTCAATTCATGCTTTAGGAAAAAAGTCATTTCCCATGAAAGAACAATTTTAAAGTTAGGAATTTCATTTAAAGCCACAATCTATTGATTAGAGTGATGGTATTAGGAAGACACGAGTTCAGATTCTGCCTTACAGAGATCCTGGGCAAGTTACTTAGTATCAGTTACCTCCTTTATGAAATTGATCTAATAGTAGCATCTACCTCAGGATTTGCAGGACTCATTTGAGATAATTTAGGTAAAGCACTTTGCAAAACTTAAACCTCTATAAGAATGCTATTATTACTATGGTTGGCTAAAAGTATTGTTCACAGTTAGATGTTTGGTTTTCTTACATTTCAAAGTCTCTGAGTCTAAGGACAAATGTGGCTGCTGATAGCCACATCCACTTACCCATTGGTCTATTATTCTCCAAGTCATAACTCTTCCAAGGCTTCATCAATGTTGAAGCTAGATAACCTCAAAATTCTTCTCTTTCCTTCTCTTTTTTACCAGTAAAAATATGCTAAGGGGAAAAGAATGGTAGTGGATTATTTGAATACCCATAGAGCAAATCTAATTAAGCAATAGTTAGCTGTTCAGTCTTCCATCAAATTCCTCATGTTTAGTGGAATTAGACCCACTATCTGCATAATAGTTTGACCTTGAGAAGATAATATTTTGAAACTGTTATGTTTCCTTCTTTCTGTACTGTACCAGAAAGTGATTGGCCCCTCCTCATGGTTAAATCCTTTCAAGAGGAATGTTTGTTCCTCAGATATATACCATTTTATACTTATCCACATTCCCAGCATTTAAATGAAATAGGACCAGACTAAAAGGAAATTGCGTGAGCCTAGAGGAAAAGCTGAATAAATATGCCAAAACCTTTTAAGGTGGACTGCTTCACTTTGTGTTTGCAAGTGGACTTTTAAAGCATTAAAATTTAGATGGAAGTTTCAGTTCTCTCCTTTTAGGTATAGACAGATTACTAGTTTGGACCTTGAGGAATTCAGGAGGTCCCAATATTAGTTGTCCAGTTCAATAGACAATTTTAAAAGTCTTTTAAAAGCAATTAAAATAATAAAAGACTACCTTGATATCTAAGTATGAATTATCCATGTGTACTTTAGGTACCATTCCTAATTCCTGCAGGTTAATTACTAACTGAATCAGGTCCCATATCTCTTAAAACCCACTACAGTTAAAATGAAACAAAACAAAAAAATAATCTCACTCTGAGTTTTGGGAAATTTATGGTGGGCTTTACTTAAACAGGAAACTCTAGTTTCCACTTAAATTATTGGGGTTGAGGCATCCCTATGTTATAGAAACTTATCTGACTCCTAATTGGTGGACAGAATACTGAAGACTTGTGTGTAAGCAGAGGGGGAAGTTTAGACAAAGTTGGTTGGAAGAAAGACATTTGGTAACAGAAACTCCTTGGGATGGCTGACAGATATTCCTTGGGATAGACTTGGAAAGACTTTGGAAGATGTGGAACTATTGAGGAATTCACCTTTTCAGCATAGCCTTGATTTCCAGGGATTTGACTCCTTCAGAGAGAATTTCTGTTTGTCTAAAATTAGGGACTAAATCATGATTATCTGAAATCCTATCTTGTTATCTATAGAGTTCATTCCTCTTTATATATTTTCTGATTTTTTTCTCATCTGCATAAATTCTCTGATTTTTGGTTGATGTTGCCTTGGATTAAATAGTTTTATTCCCTATTCACTATATAATATTTGTGAATATGATCTTTTTTGTGACAGACTATGGTGGCAAAATTTAAACTCATAGAAAAAAGTATATAGTATTACTCTATTCCTTAAGAATGACAAGAAAAGAAGCTTTGGTTTTGAATCTACATTCAAATAATAGTATTTTATCAGTAGTGTTGGAGGGAGAACAGAACTATATTTCTAGAGTGATACATCTCTAGACAAATGATGGGAAGAGAAAATACTCAGTCACACTTCTTCTTTTGTTCCCTTCCAGGTAGAAATCTAGTTTCTTTCTTGTGAGGATATTTTTAGATATATCTCCCCAGGTTTCTTAAGAACTACATATCTGTAAATTTAGACAACTCATGAGGATATATCTTACATGGTCATGCACATCTTAGATAAACATTAGGTAAATATCCAAAAATGTATATATGCATAAATTATCCATCAACCTCCCTAATCCCACATGTTATATAAATCTTTAAACTTGGCTAAACATGTTTTCCATTGTGGTTGCAATTCTACTTACATTTTCCAAAACTCAATAATAGATGTTTAGAAGATGCCACATTTCACTAAAGAGAACCTTATTAAGTGCATCATTCTTTGAGATTATAACATGTCCAAATTGTGACATCAATCAAATTTCATTTAGCAGAAAGTTAAAAGTTTCTAGGTTCAAGTTCTAACCATATACAGGTATAGATTATCTAGTCCTCTATCACTTTTCAGTTATAGTGGTCATCAATTTCCTAGCATTAGAAGAGTATTGACCACATAACACTGTGGCAGCACTCTTCTCCCAAAAACATGAAGACAAAATGGGTGGCACTTGGAAAATATGTGTTATCTAAGAGGTTATATATTTGGATTTAATTTTCAAATCTGGAGACTTGAACTGTGAGTTCATGAAAGAAAACACTTTGAACCCTTTTCCTAGCATTTAATAGATCTATGACCAATTGGCAAACCACTGGACCCATGTGAATCTTAGTTGCTTCATCAAAAAAAAATGAGAATAATAATATTAGTAGTACTTCATTAATAACATTGGTAGGAGAATCAAGTAGACTAGTATATTTAAAATTCACCATAAAACTTTGTTATGTATCAGGTCTTGTCATTTTCAGTTGTTTCCCTACTTTCTCATCCCCAAAGTAGACAGTAGAGAAATCTAATATTACAAATGTGACCCCCTTTTATGTCTCTACATCTCAGCATATCTGAACTTGACCACCATCAGAATGCTCATCATTACAGAAGTCATGACAGGAAAATTTCTTATTAATGGGAAAAGCTAGTTTTTAATGTCTCACTTCTTAGAGATTATGGGTCCTTGAAGTAAATTAACATTTATTTAAGAGATTATATCTACCACCCAATTTAGTTAAGAGAATTGTGTTTAATATGTATGTCTTTGGACTCATGACCAATTAGAGAATTTGGCAGAAATACGTGTTTTGAGAAATTTAGCTCCACTACTCTCTAATTGGTGAGTTAGGGCAAATTAACCCAAAATTATTGACTTTGGTTTTCTCATCAATAAAATGAGATTGGTTTGACCTCTAATACCTGTCCAATTCCAAATCTGCGATCCTATAATCCTCTAAGAATATAGACTAATATTATTCCTATCTGAGATGTAATCTGAAAAAATAATATTCCCTTTTCTAAACTTACTTTCCAACTTGTTCTTTTGTAGGAATAAAAAAATGACACAATTGCATCCAAAATGTTAGTAATTTTTTAGATTCAAAAGTTAACCCTAAAGTTATTGCTTGTTGTTTTTTCTATTAGTCTAGCAAAAGGATAATGATATGGGACATGCAGTTTATTTCATGAACTAGCAATGCTTGAAAAGCTCCCTCAATTCTGTATTACTGGCTCTTCAATACATTTCTTATGAGTTCTGCCCTCTGAAAGGGTTCATGACACTCCAATATAACTCCAGAGAGAAATAGGAAGTCTTCAAATGAATTTTACTCTTTTCATATTTTAGGTTTTCCTTGATGAGTATGGTGCATGAAATATACTATCACAGCTGGTAGTAGATTATCATGTTTGTCCATCATCAACTCTGTCCAGTCATAGAATAAACATGACCCCAAAAGCACTGTTTCTATGGACTTGTGATAGACATTCTGACATTACTCTTTGTACTTTAAATCTTTAGAACACATTCTTCTATCTAGCATAAAAGATCTCCAAGTCTCCCAAGTCAGAGGCACCCATTTATGTGACAGTATGGTGGATGCAGTGAATAGAATATTGGATTTGGAGTCAGGAAATACTGGAGTCAAATCCTATCTCTGACACTATGGACAAAAGAAGTGATAAATTCTCTGAACCTCAGTTTTCTCCTCTTAAAGTGGGTATGTTGGCAATAACAATAATACCTGTAGTACCAATATCACTAGGTAATTAATTGACTCAAATAAAATTAATTGTAGAAAGTGTTTTTCAAACTTTAAAATACTATAAAAAATGCCTTTTTCAGTGTGTTTTTCAATTCAGAGTCTTCACCTTTAAAGTGAACATATTATGAGCATCTGTTGCTTCACTAATCTGTCTTCTTCTCTAGGCAACTATGAAAAATCTTACATTTCTATATCACCTTTTTCTTTATATTCACTGAATACCTTTCAGATGGCGAAAGTTAAGAGGAAGTGTTATTAACAATCCTATGTATTAAACAGCTAAGGTTGAATGAGTATTTCAAATATCTAACTAGAAAAAAATGCTAGGCCTTACATAGTAAACTCAATAATACATGTGTATTTTCCCTTTCAAGTTATCTGCACCTCACATTACTGAAATAATGAGGGAAATCTCAAGTTTATTGATCATAATTTTTGCTTTGTCTGTGCTAATGCTCAGTCAGCATACCTGGGTAAAGGTTGTTGAGGACCATATATAAGTGCATATTCATTTTAGCACTTGTCCTACAAGTTACCCCACGCAACATCTTTGTTTTACCCTCAATAATATTTTCCCACTCATGGATGCAAAGGATAATAAGTGCTTTGGTAGAGAGAATTGATGTCCAAAGGAGCTGGGAAGGTATAGTAATGGACCAAGTATGAAAGAATTGAATTAGATAAGAATAAATAGTAAATGGTATCCTTGGGTTCACATACCTAGGAGATACATACATATATATGTATATATATATATATATATATATATATATATATATATATATATATATTGGAGCTACAGATGAACCTGTATTTTTGGTAGCAAAGTTGTTAATGATGTGATATGGAAGTTAAAATAGAAAATAAAATGGCATGCTGCATTAGCAGAAAAGTATAGATACTAGAATGTGGGGTGTGATAGTCTCATTTTACTTGACCCTTAACAGATCACATTAGGGTTATATTCTTTAATTCTGGGCATAGAATTTTAAGAAGAATGTTGACAATCTGGAGTTATACAGAAGAGGGCAAAAAAATAATGAAACTAGAAATACAAGGATCATTTCAAAGGAACTGGGGTTGTTTAGCCTGAAGCAGAGCAAACCCTGGTCAGGCATAATAGTTGTCTTCATCTGAAGGACTTTCATATCAGACAGGGATTAGGATTGTGCTACTTTGCCTTAGAGGGGAAAACTAAAAACAATGAATAGATGTTGTGGAAAGAAAGATTAGGGTTTGACATAAAGGGAAAAACAACCACAAAACCTTTCCAGGAGCATGCACTGTCCCAAAGAAGGAGCTGGCTTAAAAAGCACTACCTCATCATCATCATTGGAGAGCTACTAAAGCGTAAAGTGGGTAGCCACTCAAGGGCATGTTGTAGAGCAGATTCCTGCTCATGGGTGACTTAGACTGGCAGACTTCTAAACTGCCTTAGAATTCAGGGATTTTCTGATTCCCACTTCTCTGGGGCAGAGGAAATGTGCTGTTCAAATAATGCAGGGAAAAATAGTTGTTTCTTTTCAGTCCAATCCCCAACCCAACTGCTGTAGCCCTCCCTTTTAAACATTCTTTTAATTCCTTAAAACTGAGGAAGAGCCATTTGATAACTGGTGAGAATGAGGAAGGGGGGGGGAAATAAAATAGGAAGGCAATACTTAAATATCATTATAGTAATGGCTGAAGTACTAAAAACAGACTTTTTCCCTAGAAACCTACCCTAATGAAATTGGAAAAAAAAATCTTGAAGAAATGACAGCATTTGCCATGACTGAGATAGGGTGAGTTCTCTTCATTTGGATTGAATTGAAGCCATGGAAAATGTTGTTAGTAACCGCCCTAATGTTATAAAGAAAAAAAATTACCAAGTGACATATTTCTAGATTAAAAGGAAATATTAAAACTCGCTTTCAATATTTTAAAGCTTACTTAACTGGTAACACTTCACTTGACACTGACTCATGTCATTTTTCTTTCATTCTTCTTTTGATCCATGCAAAGCGGTTACATGATTTCAAATATATTATCATGTCACCTTCTTTTTTTGAATGGATAAGAGATGAAAGAATATTCTCTCTAGCTGAGTGATAAGCCTCTTGCCAAACTATAATGGAACCTTTGAAAGCAAACAAGTGAGTGCCCCTAAGAAAGAAGATATATTTTCCTTTAGAAAAGAATTGAAGAAATGCTATTCTTCATATCCATTATTTCAATAGCATACAAAGCTAGCAATTAATGACACATTTTGTATTCATTTACAAGTAGGTGTCTCCTATCTTAATTTCAGTGACAGAATCCAAGGTGACAACCCATTAATATAGTTTCCCCTCCAATTATAAACTTACAGGATGTACCACAAGGATTATCAATATAAAATACAATTAGTTCTGGATGGTGGTATTCTAAAATGACTTTGGTGATTGTTGGTGGTATGTTTTCCCTTCCTTTCCTTCCCAGTTAAGACACTTGGGTTCCTTTCCCATACTTGGTATGGAGTACATCTTTTTTTCTCAGAGTTAATTCTCCAAGTCTGGTCTGTCAGCCAGTATAAACAACACTTGATGAATGAGACTCAAGGTGTTTAGTCACCTGAAGCAGCTGTTTGAAGTAACTCTACACACAGCCTGAGGCCTGTGTTTTCACAGCTGTGGGAACTCTTCAAAAGCTTTCCCTCTTGGCCTAGCTCTTTGCTGTGGCTTTGGACTCTTAGTGCAAAATCTGGACAATTTCAAAAGAGCAGAATGAAACTAGAGACAGTAATTTTGCATGATTTCGAGCCAAAAATGGCCTAAAATAAATAAATGAAGTGCATTTGAAAGTGCTTTACCTAGGTGGGCTATATATCTGAGAATTGTTCTCCCTTTCTCTGTACCCGTAAACTCACTTACAAGGGAAGATGTATGACTGAAACTCTACTCTCTATTTATAAAACAGTATTTTCATTTTCATTTTCTGACAACATTAATGCTAAAGCTACATGAACCTGGAACTTACATGTACCTGAATCAAATTCATGGATCTTGTAGATATTTCAAAGTTCTCCAGACTTGAAGTAATTAAAAATAGCATGCTTTGTCAGACTGCTTAGGTCAATCATTCTTTTGAAGTTTCTATGATGTTTTCAGTTGTCATGGCACACTCACTTTTTGAGGCAAGCCCAAATGACTTAGTATGCATAAAACTAGGATTCTTTTCCTGGGCTTTTTTCAGAAACATATGTCTTCCTTCTCCCACTTATTCACTCACGAATACAAAACATTAACTGATTTTCACAAGGAATTTCTGGATTTTCTATGATTTCCTTGTTGGAAATGTTTAAGACTAAGACTGCATTTCAGATATGAAGAAAACTGGATCCTCATATTGAATTTTTACCTTTTTCTCTATCAAATAAAAACTTATTACTTGAAGGCTGTTGTTTCAACAAAATTCAATCCATTACATAGAGTGTTTGAACCAAATTAACCCAGAATTAGATTTTATGAAAACAGAATGGCTTCCTGTAGCTCATAGCTGTCAAGTACAAGCTAACTACTTTCTGATTTTATGAGGGAATAACAATTATTTTTCTTTATTTTAGGAATGCTGGCCCCAAATTGGGAAAATGATTATTTGCTTGATTTAGGAAATAATAGACTATGTCCCCATAGGTCTACGATTTAGTTCTAAGCCCTTTTTAAAAATATGACTTCTAAAATTTAAAACAGCTATCTTTCAATTTATTTCTTTTTCCTTTAATTAAGCATAATACAATTTATGATTCATGGATGATTTGGTCCACAGAACTTCCTTTGAAACCAATGGGAGTTTCAAGCTTAGGTCAGTTCTGTGGGGGTGCCAAGCAGTATGAGAATAGGGTAGAGAACACATTGTAATATTCTATGACATAGAAGTTATTTGTTTTAAAATAAAATTGAAATAGTCATTCATATATACACATTTAACAGTTATAATATATTAGACTGATAATTTTAAATAAGTTTCAACTTTACAGTATCAGGGTTAACTGAAGAAATGTTATTCATAGTAAGTAAGATGGATAGAATCCTAAATGGAAGTCAGAAAAAATGTGGGTTAAATTCCTCCCTCAGAAACATCTTAACTATTGTACATTAATGATAATACCTCACAGTATTTAGATGACATATTGAAGTGACTTTACTTTTATATAAAATAGTACTTGCTTCTTGGGGTTGTTGGGAGAATTGTATGAGAATACATCTGAGAAAAGACAAGAGACTTATCCAGGGTCACACAACTTGCAAGTAGCTAAATCATGATTTTATCCTATTTCCTACACTCTGAGATCAACACAAGAGTCACAATTCCAACTGATTAACTTGTTTAAGCCTTAGTTTTTTCAACTTCAAAATGGGGATAAGAATAGTACTAACCTTCATAGGGTGGTGATCAGACTAAAATGAGCTTATACATATATACAACTCTATAGAAGTGGGAGAATTCATTATATACACCAGCTACTTTTGAATCCTATGCTTTTTGAGATGAGAAGTCATTGTAGCAGAATGAGCTCCCTGGAGGTAAGAGAGCTTTGTTCAAGCATTGACCTGATAGTTGTATAAGTGTAAAGTTTATGTTCTCTCAGTTTCTTACTTCATTATTTAAGTGAGGTTAATAAGGTCAGCTCGTCCTGTGACTCAGGGTTATTGTGAACAAAATGTTTTATAAACCACACAGAGTTCTTTAATATACTCTATTATACTATGCTCCCACAATTTGGTCTATATCTGAGAAGCAGGCGCCTCTGGGTATAATCAAAGAGCTTATATATGATTTGGAGACAGAAGCACTACCAAATCAGTGCCTCAACAAGCAAAATTAGAGGAGAGGACAATGAACGGATAAATTAAAATTTGACCAAGTTGTCAATTTTGCGCTGTTGTCATCCTCCTCAGATGTAGTGGTGTGTATCACTGCATTGGATGCTGTAGGATTTGTCTTTTTTGTTAATGCATGCAGCATGGAGAAAAACCCCTACATTCTGGGAATAATGGTAGATTAGTCCTCATGAGTTTTAGCAGTAGAAAAGGACATCTTTTCAGTGAAGAAATGTAATAATGGAGAACCTTTCTAGTTCCCTTCTGGGCAGTAAGAGAAAATAGGAATAACTTCTTCAAAAGGAGACCAAATTTATGGAAAAGAGCAAAAAGATCTCCTTAAGAGAGGGTTGGACCATGCACTGGGAAACTTTAAAAATAAAATAAAATAAAACTATCTAGGGTAATATAGAAGTTCTAGTTCCTTTCAGCTAAAAAATAAATCCTAGACTTAATAACACAAATCATCATTTTACGTTAGATTTTTTTTATAGAAATTCCTACTTCCATTCTAGTTATTCTAGATAAGTTGTGCAAATAGGAAGGTAATAACAACCTCTCAATATATACTTCATGGTTATTATATGACATAGCATATCTCAAATTTTTCTAATTTTTCATTAGAGAAATGAAGAAGAGTTGGAAGTTTCTGGAGACTTTTCTTTTTACGAGCATTTCATGGATGTTATATTCCCTAAGGTGATTGCCACTTTAGTGAGTCTGCGCAGTAGCTTTGAAATTCAAAATTCACTTAAGGAAGACAAGGATCTTCAATATTTTTTTAGGTGGAATTTTATAGAGCTGAAAACAGCAAAAATGAAACCCCGCGTGGACACTAATGCAAACATTACCTGGCATTTGGACAAAAGTTTTTATGAGTTCTTTCTCACCATAAATGGCAGTACATTTTATTACTAGATTTAATTAAAACTTGTTCTACAGACCACCTATGCAATGTGACCCCTTCACAGTTCCATTTGCACCTATGGAACGTGGGTGAGGTATTTCAGATCTTTTTTTCTGGAGATCCTCTGGGATTTTGCCCTTGATCTTTTTTCTGGCCCATGTGAGGGGGTCATTTCTGAACCTTTTTCATCTGAATCTTAGTTCTGAACTTTAGCAAGTTTTGACTTGGTTAATGACCTTTGGGGAGTGTAAGATTCATGATTCTGAGCTGTGTTCTTTATGGGCAATTGATTATCTTACAAGAAGCCTTACAAGTTGTTTGAATTTTGTCTTTTTCAAAATAAACACATTTTTAAGATGTTAAATAAATAATAATAACTTTGTATTTGCCTCATTGAAAATCTACTTTGGAGTGGTGGGGCCTTAGAGGATAAGGACATTTTCTAAACTACATAAAGTTGAAGCTTCTGAAGTTTCCTGTGCCTTACTCAACAAGTTTCCTTTTGAAAAGAAGCCCTTCAGCACTGTTGCTGGTTAAGTTCTAGCAGTCTTTCAGGCATGAGGATTTGATTAGCAATGTGAAGCTTGGGTACTGTGGTCAATGTGTGATAAGCAGGGGTGTGCCAGGTTGGATCAGTTCAGGAGAACTGATTGTAAAATATGCAATGAGTGCTCATGGGTCATCAATCAATACAAATCAACCAACACAAATACTTAAAAAAGTGATAGAGAAAATGCTAATAATATAGATGAACCTTAAAAATGAGTCATGGATACTTTTTGAGAATCAGTTAAACATTTACCATTATATCCTGGCTCTTAAGGGAGACATTACAAACGCATTGTTTGTGAGCCACTTAGGAGAGCTTATTAGGCATTTGCGTCATATTATACAAGCATATGAGTGTATAAGATGTTACTAAATTAAGACAATTTATAACAAGAAATAAATCTTTACAATGCAATCTTTTATAATGAAGTATTTAAATGGTAATGACTAGACCTGTGCTTGATTGGTATAGGAATCACTCAGGTGAAGAAATTCCCTCCTTCATAGCAGGACCTTAACTTCTTGAATACTTTATAGTTTTAGAGTTGCCTAGAATATTAAAAGGTCGTGATTCATCCAAAGTCACAATGCCAGTTTGTATCAGAGGTGGGATTTAAACTCTAGTATACTTGGCCTCCTTGCAAATTTGCTATCCCCTACACCAATACTGCTTCTCACTGAGGTTACAGAAATTTAAATCAAATAAGGAATTTGAGCTTAGGTTATTATTGTAGTATGTCTTTTGTGTTGAAAAAGACTAGAATGACATCACAATGTCAGGTTCATTGTACAGTGTATACAGCTCTAGATAATCAAATCAATATGAGCTCAGAGTGATCTACCACAAGTTAGCAATATGTATATATATATATATATATATATATATATATATATATATATATGTATGTATGTATATATACACATATAGGAAGGTTCCCAATTTGTGTATCTCACAATTCTCTTGAGCCACCCAATTCTGTTTGCTTCCTTTATGTGGGCACACTTTGCTGGACATTCCTGTGACAGTGTCTCCCAAATTTCACAATTAATACCAAAGTTTTTCAGAGTGACATTGAGAGCAACCTTGTATTGCTTCTTCTTACCACCACGTGAGCCCCTGCCTTGTGAGGCTAAGGAAATAATCTTTTAGGAAACTGTACATTCAGCATTCCAACAAATTCACACTCTCTGCTTCTATACCTTATCTTACCAGTTATATTCAGAACTTTCCTAAGACAATTCAAATGGAAGTGGTTGGAAGCCTCTCAAATACTTAGTTAACTCATAATGCTTGTGTCAATTGCATCGTTTAAGAAAAAAATGATATCTCCTTTATCCGTCATTATAAATGAAAAGGACACAGATTGCCCTGTGACAATCACAGAAGAGTCTCATTCTAAGTAATTTCTGGCAAGATTCTTGTCATGACCCTCCCTGATTGTCTAATCCTTCATCTAAGAGCCAATATGGCTTCACAAAGGACTGAGGAACCACTGACATGGTGTTGGCTGCCAACAACTCCAGGAGAAATGTCAGGAGTAGAACAGAGGTCTATAAACAATATTTATTGATCTTCCCAAGACCTTTGATACTGTCAGTTGTGAGGGTTTGTAGAAAATCATGGCAGAATTTGATTGCCTGGAGAAGTTGATTGGTATTATATGATAGTTGTATGCTTGCAAAGGTTCTGGATAATGGGCAATGATATCATACTTTTCAGTCACTATTGAGATGAAACAGGGTTGATGGACTTGCTCCCTTGTTTTTAAGTACCATAATGTTTTAGTGATGTTGTCAGATACCTTCTGCAAGGATCAAAATGGCATCAAGGTCAACAAGGGCCCTGCTGATAAATTATTTTTAAATGAATATTATCTATGTTGTATTTTTATTTTATTTATTTTAGGTTTTTGTAAGGTAGTAGGCTTAAGTGACTTGCTTAAGGTCACACATTTAGGTAATAAGGGTCTGAAGTCACATTTGAGCTCAGGTCTGAGGGCAGATTTGAACTTAGGTCCTCCTGACTCTAGAGCTGGTGTTCTATCCACCACACCACCTAGCTGCCCTATTGATTGATTATTTAACTTAAAAAGGCCATAAGCCAAAGCTAAAGTGGGGTGAGATTTGAGTTTAGGACTACCATCATAAAGGGTGAAAGCAAAAATGAAGTTTTGAATAGTGTATAACTGATTTGATTTCTTTATAGTTAGAATCTGTTATTTATTCACAAATGGAGAAAAAGATCTTATTTTATGATCATCTTTGCTATAAAAATCATTATACCACTCTATCCTGTAAAAAAGTAAGCAAGAGATGACATCATGCTGTGGCAGACAGAAGACTGCACTTGGACTTAGAAGGATCTGAGTTTAAATCTTTACTTGAAATATAATGGGTATAGGATCATGGACTAGTCACTAAACCTGTCAGTGTCCACATAAATTTCTATCTATCTAGCATATCAACATCAATGGAAGAAATTCACACATCAGGATTTTTCCTACACTGATGAACTCACCCCTTTGGACATTCCCTCCACGATACCTGCACCATCTCCCTCCCCAGTAAAATAGACTATATAAAACCCAACCTCATCAGAGGTGACTCTAATGTTGCCAGCAAATCTTAAATTGGAAGTTTGTGTCTGAGCTTATAACCAATCTACTGTGCAACTCTGAAAGTCAATGGAGAGTTACAGACATGTTTTACTGATGGGATCTAGGCCCAGGTCTACCATCAACCAGCTTTGAGACTTTAGGTAAGACATATGACCTTTCTGGATATGAATCTCCTTATCTATAAAATGAGGGTTTTAGACAAAATGTTCTGTAGTTCTATTTGTGATGCCACATTCAATTCTATAACTCTGCCAACATGGGAGACTCACAGGGGAATGTCATTGTGAGGAGGGGAACTGATGTGAGATCTTGGGAGAAGAAAAATGCCCTTCTTTCTTGCTCTTAAAGAGGATATATAGTTTCAAACCCTTTTCAGGGAAAAAAATAGAGAAAGGGGGAAGAGACTTTGGAAGACAGACATATAAGGGAAAGCTTATATTTCAACATGTCTCTGATTTTCAGCTTTGCCTCCCTAGAGACTTCAGGGAAATTCCCCTTGAGTGTGATTATGGACTTTCTTTTACTCGAGCTGAGATATCTTTCTCCCAGTGGGAAAGCTTACTCACCCCTTATTGTCTGGCACAATCTTATCTATATAATTTCCTTGTATCTCTGTTTGATTAGATACTAGGATAACTCTCTACTCACTATTTCTAATGGTCTTTTGTGGAGCAAGAATCTGGTAAAAAGAGTCAAACCTTCAGATATAAACTGAAAATAACCATTTCTCTTTAAGATCAAATGAGATAATACTTATAAAATGTTTAGCATACTTCCAGTCACCTATGTAAATTCTAGTTCTTCCCCTTCCCTCCCCACCCCCTGTCCCCCCAGGTAATGAGTTTTAACCTAAGAAAACAGAATTTCCTCTAGATTTGCAATATTGACAGAGAGAGAGGGAAGGTATATCTATTTCCAGTTTAGTATTACCTTTTTTGGGAGGGCAGAATGGGACAAGCCAGTGTCCTCAATCTCCTTTTTTTCTAAGCAGAAATCAAAGTCTTTCTTTTATAGGGTTGAGCAAAAATCTTGAAATCTGTCAAAACTTCCAAAGGACCACATTTAGACAAACTTATGTTGACATACATATAACCAGAGGAGCAATACATACATATATTGCATATTATATTGCATATAAGATGAACTTGCACATTAATTTCATGAATATTGCAATGATTAATCTCCATGTGATATCACTCTGAGCATTTTCCCAGAAAGAAATGATTGACTATTGTCTGCTAGATAATATTTCATATCCCTTGTCATACAGATGTACATCAAGAGGTATTGTTATCTTCAATCAATAAATGATCAAAGGAAAGGGACAGTTTTCAAATGAAGTAAGATATATATATATATATGAAAAATGATACAAATCATTACTGATTAGGGAAATGAAAATTAAGACAACTATGAGGTATCACCTCATACCTATTAGATTGGTTAAGATGACAAAAAGGGAAAATGATCAATGTTGGAGAGGTTGTAGTAGTATTGAGACATTAATGCATCGCTGGTGGAGATTTGAACGGATCCAACCATTCTGGAGAGCAATATGGAACTATGCTCAAAGAACAATAAACTGATGATATATATGAGAAAGATAGCTAGCTAGCTGTGGATCTCCTTGCCCTCTAGCAAATGAGGACATTGATATTGTAATATCTAATTCACAATGCAAGATTCTCTTGAGATGAGTAAAATACTTTGTAAACTTTAAATTACTTTGTGAGCTGTCTCTCTTTAAGTATCCAGGAGCCAATACCCCAAATAAATGATTTGCTCAAGGTCACCTAAGTAGTTAATGGTAACACAGAAATTCAAACCAAATCTTTGGCCTCTAGGTTAAGTAAATTTTGTTCTCTTGCCTCTATCAATGACTTTCAAAGTTTGTCTAGTTAACAGTCATTAGTGTTTTTGTAAACTATGCTGGCCAAAATGTTGAGTGAGGAATTTTTTAAAGCCATTATCACTCAGGGAAAAAACCTTGATATTTAAATTATTCTTTTATTTTTTCTGGATATACTCATTTTTACATCAGTTCTAATGTTAAATCAACAATGCATCCAATGATTTAAAATATAAGTTAGCTGGGCAGCTAGGTGGTGCAGTGGATAGAGTACCTGCCCTGGAGTGAGATGTACCTGAGTTCAAATCTGACCTCAGACACTGTGTGGCTTTGGGCAAATCACTTAACCCCATTTACCTTCCAAAAAAACTAAGAAAAATGCAAGTTAGCTGTTAAACAGGGGGTCTCCAGAAATTCATTCTTTTGTTCCATGTCAAGTCAGATGTCTAACTTAATGAATCCTTTGTTTCTCTTGAAGCTTTTCTTCGGTTAAAAAAATTGCAGTAATTCATTTCTTTTTGAAATGACTCAGTGTGTACCTTCCTCCCACCCCCAACCCAATTAATTTGGGTACTGTTTTATTCCCTTCATTCCTTTCATTTTTCCTTTCATGTTGTAAAACTATAACATAGCTAACATCTATTTCAAGAAACCTTCTCTCCCTGATGATTGATGTTAGATACAACAATTACAATGCCAATACTGGGGATAATTCTTTACAGATGTTGTCAAATTACAGGTTAAATGGGGGGAAAAGTTCCTTTCTTCCAGCCACCCACTCTCCCTTCCCTGGAAATAAGGTGCATGATACTGTATATCCTGCTCTCTAGGTGCACTAATTCCCTACCCAGTCACTCATCTGGTTTAAATAACTTCCATTTGCTCTTTCAAAGGATGACAGAAGGTTTGTATGCAGATTGTTACACAGGTATCCAAACTCTGCTTTGTATTTAAACTGGTCAGGAAAATCAGCAGGGTCTGGCATGGTTCTGCTGATTTTCTCTTTAATAAAAGTAATATTTGCCATGTTGAGCACCCCACTCTCCTTGACCCCTTTAAAAATAAAAATAAAAATTCCGAACAACAATAAGTTCTCCATGGACCTTTTCCCCCTATTTTCCCATCAATATAGTCTCATGAGGTAGGTACATGGAATTTTAATGTGCACTCTTTAGATTCATTATCTTGAGCTCATGCCATATGAGGCTCAGTCAAAAGGACTGAGAATACTTAGCCTGGAGTAGGAAGACTCAGGGCAGGGACATGATAGCTGCATTCAAGCACTTGAATAGGGATTTGATTTGTTCTGTTTGACTCTAAAGGGCGGAACTAAGGAGCAGTCATTACATTCTGAAAAGACACAACATTACACTGCACTTCAGGAAAGCACAACAACAAAAGATCCTAATAATTAGAATAATCTAAAAGTGCAAAGGACTACCTCAGGAGATACTAAGCACTCCCTCACTGGAAACCTTCAAGCAAAGACTGGATCACGACTTAATGGAGAAGACTTTTTTTTTTTAAATCGTAGGTTACATGACATACTGTTGCCTTCTCTTTGCAATTGCAGCCCATTAAGTGCCAAAGAAGTCATTTCAAATATTTCCTTCAACCCTTACTAGCTTTGCGATTCTGGGAAAATCACTAAATCTTTGTTTACTTCAGGTTCCTCTCATCTGTAAAATGGGGGTGACAGCATCATCTATTTCACAGGATATTGTGAAGATCCAATCAAATAATATCTGTAAAATGCTCTAAACCTTTAAGTATTATATCAATGTTAATTATTATTATCATATTTCATATGATCATAGTTTCTTGCATTTTGCTTCCCCTTTGGGAAGATGAGCACCTGAAAGACAAAAGTCATACATCTCTTTTTTATATAGCTAGTTTATAGCACACTGCCAAGTAGGTAGGAAATACTTAATAAATGGACACTGAGTGCTCTTTCAATTACAAACTATTGTGTGATTCTATGATCAACAATGTCAAATCTGGATTTTGTCTGGGTTATTAATTTTGGTTGGATAGATTCTGAGTATTCCAAAATCATTCTTTTAGGCTTTGTTTCTTTCTTTCAGTGAATTATAATCTACTAATGGCAGGAAGGAGAGATTGCAGTGATTTGTTTCAGAAAAAGACAGGGATAAGAAGAAATTTGGTTTGCCAGGCAAACAAGATTGGCTAGAACTGGGGGTTGGGGATTTGGATGGAGTCATACTAAGGAAATCAATCTGACTTTCAACTTGAGTTGCACCACCTGGATAAACTGAAGATGCTTATTTGAGCCTATCACATAAAGGTGTCAGGGGGTTTCATTAATTAATGTTGATCCAGAACCTCATAAGGCTGAGATTAAAGGATGATACCAGATATTTCACTTATTAGCTTTATTCATCTCTCCCTGAAAGCAATTATTTCCTATCAGTGTGGTTAGAATGACAGATGCCTTTGGGTTCTGAGTCCCACAACATCTTGGAGATTTTTTTCCCACTCAAGGGAAAAAAAAAATTTCATAAGTGTCCTGGAAAAAAGGCATCCTTCTCTCCACAAAGCCATGATCATCTTACTTTTCCTACTCTACTAGCTAAAAATTATTCTTCCTATGAATTAGGCAGGAATACATATTAAAAAATTATAGGGTCACACATTTAAAGATGAAAAGTCTTTTAGAGAGCATCTAATAAAAGCTCTTCATTTCACAGATAAAAAACTGAGATACATCCCAGCCACAGCAGTCCAAAGTTTAAGATCACAGAGGCAGTAAGTAGCAGTTGTTAAATTGTTTTTCAGTCATGTCCAACTCTCCATGACCCTATTTTGGGTTTAATTAGCAAAGATATCAAAGTGTTTTGCCATTTCCTTCTCTAGTTCATTTTACAGATGAAGAACTGAGGCAAATAGGGTCAAATGACTTGCCCAGAGTCATATATATTCATGCATGCACACATACATACACAAACACATAGCTAATTTTATCATTCCTTCTTGTTCTATCCTCTGGGAAAAAGTCAAAAGTTGGTTTTATATACATATACATATACATATCACATTCCTTTAAGTAGAATATGAACTCATTAATTTTCTTATATTCAGGAGGGGGGAAATATTGGGTTTTTTTGCTTTCAGAATTATCTGATTTTTCTCATCATCATGAACATTTATTCAGATTATTTAGATGAGTTAACTTATCATTTTTCAGTATTGGGGCTTCTTTTTAAGGAAACAAATCACAAACTCCCAACAAAACAGTAATATTTGCTGTTCTCAGTTTCTTGATTGATAAAATATGAAATGAAAAATATGGTAATATTTGATTCACATATTGAATTTTATCCTCTCCCCCCCTCGCTGACCTTTGTGATAAGCACACTGGGAGGGTATTATTCTTTTAGATAATGACACACTTAAAATCTGGAAACTGTTTCTAGATGGCTATAAGGTACCTTCAATTCTCTATGTTTTGTACATGTTTCTAAGAATACAAAGTAATCTTGAGGGTGGGGAATATAGCATTTTTGTCCTTGTGTCCCTAGACACTAACATAGTGTCTGCACATAATAAGCACGAAATAAGTGCTTCTGGATTAATTACTAACTCTGAGATATAGCTAACTTAAAATGGGTTAGGGTTCCATTATTCATTGCTCTGCATGGAGTGAAAACAGTACTGACCACCTTTGGATTTTAATGCTTATTTTTCTTTCCTAAGTGACACACCCAACATTCTAACTAATTGCATGTCATTCCCCTGATTTATGCCCAGTAGGTCAACTGGTTCAGATCATTTGGAATTTTTATTATTTTTTCTAATCTATTAGGCTCTCTCCCCAGTTTAGTATCTCTGGCAACCAAATATTCTTCCCCTTAGAGAAATGCCTTCTGCTATGCTTCCAACAAGATGACATGAAAGTATTGATTATCATTCTATTCAAATTTAATAATTGAAACTTTTTCTTTTCCCTTTTGAGTACTTATGATCCCATCACACAATCTCATATGCAGTCACTTCCTATTGCTTCAACTTAAACAAAAATAGTATCTATCCTTTCTTTTGTATCCCTTTCCCAGTACCTAAATAGAAACCCTTATTATCAATGATAGGGACCATTACAATAACTTCCTAAAATAGCTTCCTATAACTTAAGATTTAAAATGATAATAATCTCAGATATGATCTAGTAAAACCTCATTTTTTTACAGAAACTTTCATTTTTTCTTTCTCTAATATATCATTTATACTACTTCAAAACTAATTTTCCTCATGCACAGGTCTGGTCATTTCACTCATTAGATAGAAAGAAAAGAAAAAAGAAAATGAACAAAAAAGTGGGGGGGAGGGGGAAGAAAATTCATTGGCTCCTGAAGCATTATTCAATGTTCTTTCCCTGACAGACTTCACAATATGGTGACATTATAGCTTTTCAATCACATATCATATTACCTTCTACTACTTTATGCTGTAGACAAAATATATTAATTTCTCTCCTAAACAAACCCTGTGCCTTTTACTGATCCTATTTCTTAAAGGTAGGATGATCTTTGATTTCTTCTCTACCTACTTATTTCTATGAAATCTTTCAAATTCCCAAATATAGTCACTCTATGAAACCTTCCCCTTAGATAGCAATGATTTCTCCCCTTGCAGTCTGCTGGAAGTCTGAATTTGTTATCCATTCCCAGAAGCTATGTCCTATTTCACTATCATCCTTGAGATTTTAATTTGATCTTTGGAATTTGTGGTGCTACCAGAAGAATATTATTCGGATGGTATTTTATCTAATTCAAATTTTTCTTCCTTTAAGAGAGATAATAAAAAGAGAACTTTTGTTTTCATTCTATCTCAATTCGTTTACATAGCAACTCTTAATAAACTCTATATCTCATGGTAACTTTTTTTTTCATTTTTGTCACATCAAAAGGAAGAACAAAAAACCCAAGAAACACAATAATTTCTTATAAATAAAATAAAATTCATATAAGTGATCAGCTAGTAATGTATCATTGAGTTAATTGAGTCATATCTACTGAACTGTTATTCTAGTCATTGTGTTGAATGGATTGTTAAACCATTTGGAAGTATTTGAAGATTTTTTAATAGTGATTAGTCCATAAACTAGTAAATAATTTATAAATACATATAGAATTATCTCATAGGTATTTCAATGAATATGGAAAACTTTGCCAGTCAACTTATATATCATGATGTACAGAATAATGACAGAAATCTTTTTTAAAATCTACCCCTTTTATTGCCACGTCAAGATCATTCATGCCAATGACTTCTTTCTTCTTTAATATGCAATTGATTTTGCTATATATCACAAAAATATTGGTTTAGGAAATGTTAAAATGTCTTTTTACATAACAAGCCTAATAAGGGACATTCCTAAATAAATTTCATCACATACTATTATTATAAGCCTTAAAAAACCTTTGTCTTTGTTAACCAATGAGTAGCAAGTTTTTCTGCTTCTCATCCAAATATATGGAAAGTTTGAAAACAAAGCAGAAAGTATTGTCTCAATTCTGAGCCTTGCTATTATAAAACTGAGCAAAGCAAACTAAAATTAACTTCATGGAAAATTACTATAACTATACAAAAATTGAAAATTCAGTTCAATAATCATTTATTTTCTTTTTAACAAAAAGCATTTCTGTTGTAGATAAACTAGAACATTAACTTAAGAAATTCCTTTCAGTTGATTGACCATTTATTTAACAAAATTTACCAAATCACTTGTATGGTTTGTGGTGAAGACATAATCAAAGTAGAATAATGTCTGCATCTTAACATGGAATACTTCTCAGGTGTGTCATAGAGGAGATGCCTTGTTAAGCATGTGTTGATGCCACCTGAGTCACTTAAAATTATGATTAATGATATATTTGGAAAAAATAAAAATAAAAAGATATTTTGTGTTTAGAGTCACACAGTATGATCACTTCATTCACAAATAATAAAAGTATAAAGCATACAAACATATATGGTAACTCTGCCCTATACTATGGAAAAGGTCTACTACCAGCAACAAAAGTAAAGACAAAGAAAGAAAGAAAAAGAATAAAGAAATAAAAATAAATCCTGAGTTGCTCAAGTTATGTAGCTTCACTTGCACTTTATATGGACTACTCCTTCCACTCATTGCACTGGAACCATTGACATACAGTCTAATTAAAATGGCAACCTATATACCTGAAATAACTAGAGAAAATTATTATTTCCCAAGAAATCATTTTAGTGGCATCTTGATGCAGTAGAGAGTATGCTAGAGTTAGAGTCAGATGACCTGGATTTCAAATATCCTTCTGCTTTTTACTATTTGTGTGGGTAAGATATTTAATTTCTCTTCAACTCAGTTTCTTTGCATGCAAAATGATTAAATGAGATGAAAATTAATGTCTCTTCAGTACTAAGGCAATTCTTCTTTAAATCACAACGGTCATTCATTTCCAAATTTATTCAGTAAATATGTATTGTTTATCTAATATATGCAAGGTACTGCAATACTGCAATAGGATTTTTAATGGAAGATTCAAAAGATAACCTGTGCCCTCAAGAGCTCACAGTCTAGTAACTGAGATAACAAATATTATAAGATGATACACATGTATTCAAGATGACTTGAATCTGGGGGACCAGGAAAAAATTAAGGGACAAAAGAGCATTCAAATGAAGCTTTTAGGAATCAAAGAGGCAGTCCTAAGAAGTAAGGAATATTATCAAATTCTAGAGTTATAAAGACAAATGATATGATCTGCAAAGAGAGAGGTACAGTTTTTATTTTTTTTTCCTCCTATGAATACAGAGTATACAGAGGCATATTTGAATGCTATTTGAAAAGGTGGTTTGGAGTCAAAGCATGAAAGACTTTTATTGACAGACTTAAGGAATGTTTATTGTTTTCAGTAACTAGTGGGAAGCCATTGTTTTTGGTAACTAGTGGAATATTTTAAGTGATAAGTCAATTATCTGTCAGCATTACATTGGATAACTTGTAGAAAGGACACATGAATAAGAGATGAATGGAAGGAAGAACAACTTAGGGATTGAACATTGTTAAATGTTGAAGAACCAGTTTATAGATGATGTTGAATCTCATACTAAATCTAGATTTGAACACCAGTGAAAACAAGGTTGAAATTATTCTCCACGGCTGCCACATTGCTACCAGAGAAGAGGAGATAGAAAGAATATTTGGTTTTGGTTGGATGGTGAATAAGTTTATGTAATGGCAAGGACATCAAGAACAGAATTTCTGGGGCAGCTTGGTGGCCCAGTGGATAGACCCTGGTGTTAGGATGAACTGAGTTCATATCCAGTCTCAGACACTTAATAATTACCTAGCTGTGTGACCCTGGGCAAGTCATTTAACCCCATTGTCTAACCAAAAAAAACCCTAAAACTAACAAAGAAAAAGATAAAATTTACTTGGTTCTGGGGTGAATGAACTCACTGTGACTAAATATGGTTTTTTTTCCCCACAATTCTGAGAGCATCTGTTCATCAACAAATACCTATGCATAAAATACTCTTGTGTTTATAGTTCCTGCTATGTATCAGATGCATTTATATTACAGTTTACACCTTTTTTATTTATTAGAAAGTATCTCATATTGATTTTCTATGGCAATAATTTAAAAACCACGAGTGCATAAAAATTCTAGCTCCTTGATGTTCAATATGCCAGGGCAGCAATGTCTCTGTAATAGTACAGCGATACACCAAATCTTTGTTTAGATAAAGTCATTTACTTATTCAAATTTATGGCGGGATTTATATTGCTATCTACAAATAGATATCAATAGTTAAAGAGATTTTATAGCTTTTTGACATTCAATATATTATGCAGGTTTAAAAGGTTCTGGAAAAATGGATGAACTATGTAAGCTGAATAACTTTCCACTTGTAAAAATGTTTCTTAAAGTACAGAGGCCTCAGATTTAATACTTAGTCTTGCTTGTTTAAGCACGTGGTAAAATGCCAACAGGGTTTTCATTTGACAGAACAATTCATGACAAAAGAATGTAGTCTTCACAGGGTCAAAAATGAAAAGAAAAATAATAGTAATCATAATAAATACCTTATTGAAAAAGATAGTTTAAATAATACTTGGATTTAATATTTCACTTAAGTAAGATTTTTTTTTATTCTTTCTTAGACATTCAGCATTCTTCCTATCCCATGGGGGGTTTATTTATTTATTTTTTTGAAAACATTCAGTAGATCATTATCTTTGAAATAAAGATAATTTTGAGCCATTTGAAACTGCCAAGATGTTGCAGGACCTATTCATATATTGCTTCCCATCCACAATGGCTTATTTTATACAATTTCTGTTTCTTTACAAGTGTAATTTCAATTTGCCAGTTAGCAGTTTAGATAAAAGCCTAAAATCCCATGGCCAACAGAGGCCTGCAAGGCATGGGTGGTTTGATAAAGCCACTGAAAACACAGACAACGTACATCTTTGATTAATACAAATAATAGAAAATTTCCTAAATAACTTTTGGTTCTGGGCTGCTTCCAAGCTAGTAATTCACAAAATATGACTTTTTTCATTGGAAAGGTTATAAAAATTTGTTTGTTGGAGGTAGGGAAGGAAATGTAATTAAAGGCTAAATTCAGTCTCACATTTCATTTTAACCAAAAGAATCTGTGTGATTTGGACATAAGTCACCTAGGCACTTCCTTTTTTAAGGCAGTACACATTGTCAGCAAATCAAATTATCCAATAGTAGAACTACATCTGGCATGGCTAACTCTGCCAGGTAACCTTAAATAGAAGCTCTGGGGGCAGTTAACTATGTCGCAACAAGGGGTTTGCTGGTAATAGTTATCAAAAGTTCCCCTTTGTAGCATTACTATTAAAGGAATAAAAAGGAAAGAAGTGAAATGAAAACATTAAATGTACGTGTGTGTATGTGTGTGTGTGCATGTGTGTGAATGTGCATGCATTTTAATGTCTTCTGCATTTGGAAATGCTTAGCAAAGCACATTTAAAATAAAGCAACTGTAATTTTTTTTTCACTGCATATGGTCTACATAAAATGAAGCTATAGATCATAGGGGCTTTAATGAAGGCATGCTATAGATCATGAGCATTTGGGTTACTTAAGACTCTCAGTTGACTTAAGGTAACCAATCCAAAGTGAAAATGCCCAGTGAGATTATTCTCCTTGTTGTTGTTACCGATCTACAAACAAAGCTTTAATTTGTAAGCTTGTCAAATGAGTTTGTGCAGGTCTGTTTATAATAAACATTTTTGTTGGCCTTTAGGAGTCTGATTCAAGATCAGAACTATGTCTCACACCACACACACACACACACACACACACACACACACACACACACACAAAGACTCCCAAAAGTCTAGTCTTAATCAGATCTGATGTTTGCTTACTTTCTTCCCCAAGAGTGGTACTTGATTTGACAGGTTACCTGCTGATGAAGGGCTGGGGTGAGGTGGGTGTCACTGGTATCTCTGCTATGAAATAGGTCTGGCATCTCCATTAAAACTCTGCAGTCTACTGGTTGTCTCTGAGGTTTGTTTGACCTCAAACCTTTAAATGAGAAACACACCAGTTCCTATAGGCAACATTTGGAGCATTTTCATTCAGATGTGTGACAGCCAAGAATCTGTTCTTTGGCTGGACTAAGGAGATTCCTAATGTTTCTCTGAGAGAAGAAGAGATGAATATCCATCCGAGCTCAGCAAGACATGGATTCAGAGATGAAATATTGCAGAGAATACCCATGTTTTGCAAGTACAAATGAACCTCATGAGCCTAAAACAGTTGGCTATAGCCTTCTTCTGAACATGATGACTGGGAATACGAATTCTCTAATCTCAGTAGCAAAGATCTTTAGGACAAGTCTTTTATGTTTCCTCCTCCCTGCCCCCCACCCTGCATACAGCTGACAGAAATTGATGTTATTTTTCTATTTTAACAGAAAATGATGAACTAGTTTTCATAATCTCATAAAGACATGGAACTATACCTATAAAATGTATGCTTATATTAAGATTATTTAACCAAAGTCTGTGGATCCTGAGACTCAACTCTTTTGGGGAGGGAGACTTAAGATCTGAGAAATAACTTTGTTTTCTTAAGCCATTATGGTTTCAAAGGCCAATGCCCATATGTCTAGGGAAAGAAGTATGTGGTCTGCCTAATTTCTACCAATTGACATAGACTTTTTAAAAAAAAAAGTAATATAGATATCTCTGTAAGGAAAATAGGCAAAATTAATGATCTCTTAATCACATTTTTAGGACTATGTCCTTCTTATAGTTACCAATTAATAGATGTTTCAGTATTCTCAAACTAGGTTTAGAAATTTGTTGTTTTGTTGGCTATTTGTTTTGTTTTTTTTAACCCTCATAGAACCACCATGTTGATCAATATAACTATATAACTTTTGTTTTATTGTTTTAACCTTAAGCATTACATTATGCTGTGAACTAAAATTATAGATCTTTCTTCACCTCAGTTTTCTCCCCTCTAAGAATTCCCCTCTGTCTATTTCCAAAGTAAAAAAAAAAAAAAAAAAAGATTAAAATATGTTTGAATAAAAACTGTAGCAATACTGACCTTGGCTTCAGTTTTGGCCTAACATATCCCAAATGAACTAAGAGAGCTATATCATAGGTAAACTGAAGGTCATCCGTGAATTTTCAATAAAGCTTTTTTTTTAGCTCAACATAAGAAAGAATGATACAAACACATCCTATATCCATTTTTACTGTTGACATGTGAAATATTGACATTCCATAGCTCTGGGAATTCTGTTCTCTGATTCCTATCTAAAAGCTTAAAATAAACATGTGGAGTTAGATTCTCCTTTTTGCTACTAAAGGGACTTGTGCATATAATTCCCATTTATACTAATGGGAGCTGTGCGTGTAAATCACAATACATCAAGGTGAGACGGTACCCCGTGGAATTGATTTGTTGTTTTGGAAATTACAATGTATAACACGTTTCTTATCCTGTAGATCATAATAATTTTATAGAGCAATTAACTAATCCCAATTTAGTGACTATATTCAGATGAAGGTGATATCTTTTATTCATACACAACCATCCACTTTTTGAAAAGGGAAAGGCTTGGAATTTAACTCTTTCAGGACAGATGAAGGACCTGGGTCCTTCAATATCTATATTAATCTCTGACTGCATTTCCAAAGAAGGTTTAAAAAAAAAACACATCAATTTGATATGACAAGGAGTAAATTTTAGAAATATTTGGTTATCCAAACATCCATGTCAATGGAGGGGAAATATGGAGTTTCAAAAGTTGTCTTTAATGTATAGAAATTGTGAATCAGTTTTAAAGATAAATCAGATTTCATTTAACTCTTGGTAGAACACAAGTTCTAATCATTTAGTGTCTTGTGTAGTCTCCTGTTTCATTCTGTTTTCTAGACAATAATTCATAAGAATCATAAAACTTTTGCTGGTTATGAATCTCACTTAATCATGACTACATTTTAGTGCTATTAGATCATTATTAGTTTTAATCTGCTCACATCAAAATGTATTGTTCTATATCATCAACTTCCTTAAAAATTCATATTCTACATACCTGATGTTTTCAGTTTAATTTAGCAAGTTTGCGTGTGCATATGTGTTAAGCCTGTCCTCAAAGAACTTCCTACTGAGGAATTGTGGAGATCTACAGAATCACCAGATGAAACCCTAATAAAAAAATAACACATATTTGTGTGTATATACATGTATAAATATGAATATACTTAGAATCATTTCTGCTTTCTATTTAATATAATACACTCATTCATTTGCTGGTCATTATGCATTCATTGTTTAATAAATATTTAACAACTTTTTAAAAAAACTAGATGTAAGGGAAGGATTAAGTGAAGTAAATCATATAATCTTTGCCTTCAAAAATCTTACAATCTGGGGCGGCTAGGTGGCGTAGTGGATAAAGCACTGGCCCTGGAAGGAGTACCTGGGTTCAAATCCGGTTTCAGACACTTAATAATTACCTAGCTGTATGGCCTTGGGCAAGCCACTTAACCCTGTTTGCCTTGCAAAAACCTAAAAAAAAAATCTTACAATCTAGGTATAGAGTTAAAATAGTAACATGTAAATTTTTAAATTTCTTTATAATCATGTGTGATAGTAGATACCAATATTTCAGCATACATAAGAATAAAGATTTTATGGAAAAAAAGTAAATTTAGTGGCATATATTTTAAAGAATGCATTAACTATAACAAGGTAATAGAAAATATTGTCATATAATTTGAGTTACTTTTTGAAGTACTTTTTGTTTTTTCTGTCTTTAAAAAGCTTCAGTAATATTCATTATTTTTCTTTTTTGCAATTCTAAAACAATTCATTAAGTCTCCATGTTCTCTCCTCCAATCAAAACTCTATTTTTCATAAAAACAAAAGAACAAATTCACATGAACAGTAAAGTCTGAATTTCTATCAATTAACTATTTTTTGCCAAGATGTGGGAGGTGTACTCCTATCATCTTTCTTCTGAAATGTTGATTAGAGTCATTGTGTTGATCAGAGTTCTAAATGTTATTATATGCATATATTCATACATTATGTATATATATATGCAAAGATAAAACACACAACTATTCATACACACATACACATGGACATAGTAACATACGCATACACATGTCCATACATATACAAACAATATATAGATGCAATGTACATATTAATATACATGCATTTACATCTGCAAACATGTACAGTACATCCATATACATATATGTATAGTCAGTTACTATAATTGAATATTATTACATGTTACAAAATAAAAATGTGGAAAAATGTAAAAAACAGGAAAATATGTATGAAATTTTTAGTCATTTAAAATCTACTTTCCATTTATCCATTTTATCCATTTTTAATAAGAAGATACAAGATGATTTTTTGTCTATATAATTTTTGTCTGATTTCTAATTTTCCAAACAGTTTATCTTGAATTCATAACGTAGTAGTTGGTATAATTCAGGTTAAAAGAACTATAATTACTTTTAGGTCTTGCTCACCTAAATTTTTTGGTTAATTCATTTCTTTTAAAAAATAATTAGCTAATTAATTTTGAACTGCTTTATTGAATTATATAGCTGTGGTTTTGCATTTTTGTTTTATTTTACTTAATTTTCTTTTTTATTTTATTCCTGCAAATGAATTTTGCTATATTGCATATAATTCCATAAGGCAAATGCTTAGTATTTTGACTGAAGTCATATAAAATTTATAAATATAGGAAGTCTTTTTTTATGTTGACATGCCCAAACCATGCACAATTAATAATTTCCTAATCATTTTTCTTCTTTTATTTCTATAAGGACCGCTTTAGATTTATAGTCACATAACATTTCATTGTATTTGATTCTAAAAACTTTATAGTTCTTTGGTAGATTTTTTCCTTGTTTCTTGCTTACTAATAATATATGATGGCTGATAGGTTTTGTGACTTTATTTTTTTAATCTGTTCTTTTGCTGAAATTGTTTATTTTTTTACTGAATTTCCATATATAATTTCCACATAATTCCTTCTTTGTTAGTGGAACTAATTTTGTTTTCTCTTTACTAAAATATTCAGTTTTCTGTGATTACATTGATATTAATGTTCCTTACAGCATTATGCAGTTTTCAACACATTCATGCTTAGCCTTTCTATGTTTTAACAAATGTTTAGCACAAGGAATCTACTCAAAATACTGTAAGCCTTACTAAGTTTTACCTTATATGAAGACACAAATGCAATAAACTATTTGGTATGTCTCACTCTTCCAGCATATAATGTCCTTCTTTTCTCCTTGTGTTACAAATCCTTGACTACTTAATTTACTATCTACCAAGAAAAATAAAATAAAATAAACCTTGGTTTATGTTCCAAGGTTTCTCTCTGTTTTGTGACAAAAATTACTTATAATCATTGTTTATCTTTATGTATGACATTTTACAGACAAGTTATATTTAACCTAGTGTTGCCTTGGGCAAACAACTCAGTTTGACAAATGTCAGATGTATTTTTGATTAACACATTTTCTGGTCTATATTTGCAATAATTAATTTACAATGCTTATATTTCCAGATGAAAAGTTTTAAATCAATATCAGAATTATATATTGTCTATTTTTTCATTTTAAATTTTCAATAAATTGTTTAAATAGTTCAAAATTAAGTCTTTCCCACCATTTCCTCTTCCCCACGTCTATTTTCTTCTTATACTTCTATAGCTAATAAAGACATTCATTCACATATAGCAGCTAATGCTGATTAATTGTTTTGGATAGAGATTATACAAAATTGTGATATAAGTTCCATTTATCAAGATAAGTAGTTGGCACTGTGGATAGAGGACTGGGTCTGAAGTTGGCAATGTCTGAGTTCAAATCCAGCCTCAGCTACATACTAATGTATAACCCTGGAATGTGATTTAGCCTCTTTGTGTGTCATTACCTCAACTACAAAATGGGAATCAAAATAGTATTATTTTACCACAGGACTGTTAGGAGACTCAAAGGAGATTTATCTCTACCGCTATCTCTATCTCTATCTCTATCTCTATCTCTATCTCTATCTCTATCTCTATCTCTATCTCTGTCTCTGTCTCTGTCTCTGTCTCTGTCTCTGTCTCTGTCTCTATCTCTATCATCTCCTTTATCCCTATCCCTATCTCTATATCTACATCTATCGATATTGATATCGATATCTATATTGATATCTATATCGATATCGATATATAAAATATATATGTATGTATTATACATATATATATAAAACACAGCATAGAGCTAATAAATGCATGTTTTTCTTCCCTTATTACTGTAATTTTAGTGCATTTGTATGCAAATCTATTTGCCAAATCTTTTATCTACATCAATTGATGTAATTATGATTTTAAAATTATTTTCTGATTAATAGAATTATTCTATTTTTAATTTTCCTTAATATTAAAACAATTTTTTATTCTTCTTGTAATTCCAGCCTGGTCATAATGAATAATCTTCAGAATAAATTTCTGTGTTTTTTCTATCAATTAATTCAATATTTATTCAATAGTCATTAGTTATAGCAAGTCTATAGTTATTGCTCTCAGTGGTTTGGATATTATTGCTAATTTTATTGAAAGAGTTCATTCATAAGATGCATTCTTTTGTATTTTTGAAAATAATAGATTGGATCTTGGAATTAATTTTTCTAAAGATGTTTGATAAACTTAACTTGTAGCTCTATCATGGACTGGGAGTTTTTCTTTGACAGACTGTTCACTTTATATTCTGATATTGGATTATTTATATTCTTTATTTGTTTCTGCTAATTGGCACAATTTATATATTATTTATTATATTGTATTACCTTTATATTTTATGTAACAAATCATGTTTTACTTATGAATGGTTGTGTAAAATAGTTATAACAATTTCCCTTATGTTCTCTTTGTTTATTGTGAATTCTCCTTTTTCGCTTTTATTTTTATATTTGTTTTTCCTTTTTTATTTTAAAATCTATATTATTTTTAAAATAGTTTCTAGTTTTATGAATATAATTTTTTCATTTTCACTTTTCTTTGCTTTCAAAATTTTCTATTTTGTCTTTATTGCACATTTTGATATTTTACTATACAATTTAAATGTTTCATTCAGAATTCATTTATATATTAGTTATAAAGCACTGTAAAATCTTCAGTTTTTTGTATCATTTCTATCATTTCCTCTGGGGAAAAATATTTCTTTTTCTTTGAGATTTTTTTTATTTAGCATGTTTTTTAGGATTATAAGTTATATTCTTTTTTGAGGGGGCCATTCTCAGGAATAATTTGCATTATTGTCAATAATTTTTGTCAATTTTTTCAGGTACCTATCTTCTTTCTAGCTCACCTTTTTGTTGGATTTATCTAGTACTACAAGAGATATATTGCAATCCCCAATAATTATTACTTTATTATTTCTCAATCCTTTTCTTTAATAACTTAGATGTACTATATTAATATTATTTTTATTTTATTGACATCTTTAAATATAATAAAGCTTCTCTGATAATATTCTAAAATTGTGCACTTATACTGTTTTGTATCTCAAATATTCATTTTGAATTTTATGTAAATTTGTGTACTACAAATGTACAAAAATTTCTTGCTTTACTTAAGTGAAACATTCTTCAGACCTCTCAAAGTGATATTTTACGTAATGAAAATTCACCTGCTGGAATTCACGTGACATGGAAACTTTAAAAACACCTAATTTGAGAGACTGGAGTAGAGCAGAGTACTGTCCACAATAGAGTTAAGAGGTGTTTTTTTTTTTTGAATGTGGATTCATAAGGAAAATTTACATTTATGTAAAGTGAGAACTGTTTGTATTTCTTATAAACATAGTATTATTGATTTCTTCTTTGTTAACTCCTCCTCTGCTTTACAGATGAGTTTATCTTATTCACACTCTCAGTTGTTATTGTTAGGCTTATTTTCCTTCTATATGTCCTCCCCAAATGAAGCAGTAGGCAATGAAGTAGATAGAGTGCTGACCCTGTATTCAAAAGGACCTGAGTTCAAATTTGGCCTCAGACATTTGACACTTTCTAGGTTTGTGATATTGGGCCCTGACTGACTGGCATCCAAGGCCGTCTCCAGACTTTCTGATCCATATCTGGCCACTGGACCCAGATGACTCTGGAGAAGAAAGTGAGACTGGTGACTTAGCATAGCACTCCCTCACTCAAATACAATTTATGTTCTTGTCATGGTATCACCTCCCTGAGGTCATAGTCCTCTCCAAATATTTGGTTTTTATCTCTTTATCTCCAATTCATCTCTTTACAAAGAAATATAAGGTATGAAAAGAACTACTAATCTCTAAATTCAGTGGTTGAATCCTATTCTCTTGGCATTCTCGGCCTTGATTCAGATCACTGATCCTTACTTTTTCTCTCTCTATCTTTTTAATATGCTGCCTTATAATTTGCAGTCTGTGCTTCATGTTTATTTTGCTTGTGACTATTTTCTATATAATGCAACCACTTAAAAAATTTCTGTTACCCCTTCCTTTCTTCATCTGTTTCTCTAATGCTTTTAATGAATTTCTTCACTAAGCACTTTGAATTTTTGACCATGTTTATTTGTATATGTGCATATATATGTATATTTATGTGTTTGTTTTTGAACTGTCATTTTTTTCTGATCATTCCATTTCCATGTTCATATATAGTTCTTTGGAGAGGATTCAATTATGAGAATAATATATTTGTCTCTTCATTCTCATCTCTTTCCTTATAAATCTCTTTTTCTCTCCCATGTTTACTACCTTAAACTAAACAAAATAGATTAAAAACTACATACAAGTGCTGTGTTTTTCTTTCTTTGTTGCTTTCTTGACCCTTGAATATGGTAGGCTTCTGAAGAGACAATGAACCATTTTGCTAACATTGGGATGTACATTTGGCCATAATTTATCCCCTTCAGATTATTTCAAAGTATTTACATTTCTAAATCTGTTTTGTTTCCTTTGTTTTTGTTTTAAATATTCTATACAACTTTGGATTTCTCCAAGGAAATCTGAAAGTAAAGAACTTTATTCCTCTGTACTCTTATACTGATTTTTAAAGGATGTTATTCTAAATTATAAGGACTTTATTTTTGTCTTTTGGTATACTTTATTTCAAGGAATAATTTCTGTTATTGTTATTGATGCATAATCTTATGTAATCCTAACTGTGGCACAAAGACAGTTATACCCTAGATCTTGTCATCACTCATAAATGTACAACCTTCATGTTCATGAATCCTGGAATGCCATTATCTGATCATAAATTTATGTCTTAAGACTTCAACTTGACCCTCATTTATGCAGTTCCAATTAACTTATTTGCCTACCCCCACATAGCAGGTTTTCTAAAACTTTTTTCTTTTTTCTCAAACATTCCATGACTCGCTCTCTTCTTATACTCTGTAAAAACACCTTTGCGTTATATTTTGCTGAAAAAATTGAGACATTCAGTGAAAGGTTCCTTCTTTTGTCCTCTTTCCCATATTTTCTATAATTATTTTTCCCTTCATCTTTGTCTCACAAGAAGTTAGCTCTTCTCTTTTCTGACACAAATCCCTCTACTGCACCAGTGATCCTATTCTATCCTGTCTCCTCCAACAGATTGGACTTTCTATCATCTCCACTCCTTAAGGGAGTTTCAGTCTCTTCCATACTTCTGACCGCTTCCCTACTTATAAACATCACCATTGTTTCTAACCTCTCTGATATTCTTAAACTACTATGATATTAGTTTCATATCTCCACTATTTAAAAGACATATCAAATTGAATGTCCTGTAAACATCTTACACTCAACAAATTAAAAGCTTACTCACTGTGATACTCCACAAAAGTTTTCCTCTAATTGAGAGCACAGTCATGCTCTCAGGCCCCAACACTTGCAACCTTTAGTGTCATCCTTGATTCCTTGATTTCTCACAATCTCTCACTTCCTTATCCTACCTGTTTCCAATGTCTATCTATTTCATCTTAGCAAGCATCTTCCAAGTGTGGCCCCAGCTCTTTTCTGATAATACCATCTCTCTGGTATTTGCCCTTGTTTCCTCACTTCTTAATTATTGCAATAGCCTGATGGAGGTATGTCTGTTTCAATATTTCCCACTCCAACAGAGACTTCAATCCAATGCTAAAGTAATTGTGACCTCCTTGAAGTTAGGGGATATCTTTGCCTGCCTTTGTATCCCCCAGAGCTTAGTTCAGTACCGGTGCTTATTAAATAATTATGGACTCACCATTTTGAGTAGCAGGGATATAAATTATTATATGCTCTGTAATTGGAGTCTGGTATTTCATATTCCTATCTTGATGCTTATATTTACTAGCTATGCAACTATAGGCAAATCATATAAACAATCTGAACCTCTTTTCCTCATCTGTAAAAATGAGGATAATAAAAATTGCATTGTTATTGTGAAAGTGTTTTATGTAAACCTTAAATTTCTCTATAAGTTTATGAGCATTACTATTTTATTATAGTAAAGGTGATAGAAGAGAGGGAAAAATAATAAAATATGGTCAGTAAATGCCAAGGAGATAATTGAATACTTTTTCAGAACATGAAAGAAAAGAGACAAAGGGACAGTAAATGGAATATTAGGCAGTTAGACTGAGGAAAATTTGGGGGGAAGGATAAAAAAATAATAGAAACTAAGAGAAAAAAGCATTTATAGAAAAGGGAAGGAAGATAATTGATAGGAAGTACCCTAGTGGATTTAGACGGAAACATCATCCAGGAAAGCAGGAGATAATTTACTCTTAGAAGGTAGAGGATCACTTTCTTCTCTCATAACCCTAATTAATTTATTTTTGAACTTCAGCTATAATTTCAGGGCAAAACACTAACTCCTTCTCTTCCTTCATCACATTCAACTCCCCATCACCATCAGCATTGCAGCAAATCCTCCAAAGTCTTTCTCCTTCACAATGGCTCCTAGATATTTTGAATACAAATAGCTTAGACTTTATTCTATCTAAGAATAAAACAGTAAGCCAAAGGCTTACAATTAGATTTTCTTCAGCCTAGGGATGGAGCAATAGTTTTCAATTGTCTGGATGTAAATCTTCTCATATCTTATCCAGGGGCATTTATCTTGAACTTCTTTATCTTCACTGTTACAACTCATTTTGGATTTCTTTGCTTTCTCCATCATGCCTCCAGTAAACCAGTAATTGGAAATCTCATCATCTTGCAAGATTCAATTAGCTGGGGGCGTTAGGTGGCACAGTGGATAGAGCACTAGCCAAGGGGTCAGGAGGACCTAAGTTCAAATCCAGCCTCAGACCCTTAACAAAAAGATTCAATTAGCCTTGTCATTCATCCTTCATCAGTACTTCCTGCTTCTCTGAGTGGAGTTTGAAGACATAAACACCTTCTTTAAAGACTGATATCCCTTCATTTCTCATTGGACTGTACTCATTTTTCTTAGGGTTTTTTTTTTTTTGCAAGGCAAATGGGGTTAAGTGGCTTGCCCAAGGCCACACAGCTAGGTAATTATTAAGTGTCTGAGATCAGATTTGAACCCAGGTACTCCTGACTCCAGGGCCTGTGTTTTATCCACTGCACCACCTAGCTGCTCCTGACTGTACTCATTTTTAATGTCTGTCTTTTCCACATCAGGCTTACTGTCCTTCCTGATTTTCAGTTTTCTATTGTGTATTGTCTCTCCCCACCTGATTGCAAACTGCTGAGGACATGGATTGTCTAGCTTATTTATATTTGTATCTTTAGTTCTTAGCAAAGGTAGTGTTTTGTTTGTTTGTTTGTTTTTAGGTATTTGCAAGGCAAGTGGGGTTAAGTGGCTTGCCCAAGGCCACACAGCTAGGTAATGATTAAGTGTCTGAGACTGGATTTGAACCCAGGTACTCCTGACTCCAAGGCCTGTGCTTTATCCACTACGCCAACTAGCCACCCCAAAGGTAGTGTTTTAAAAAAAGTTTTATTGAATTTTAACTATTGACAATATTGCTTGAATACATACTAAAAAGCTGCAAGTCTCTCCATATTCTATTGCATGCACTGCAGTGCTCCACTAAGAAATGGCAACTGATATGATGTCCTCATTGCACCCAAAACTTCCTGAAAATATTCCTTTTCCTCATATGCCAGAACCTTGAAACCTCATTCCCATTCCTGACAAAAGTAATCCACATACTTTTTCTACTCTAATCCTTAGACTCACTCCCCCCCCCCCTTCCAATAATTACAAATTGGTTCTGTGGTAGAGATATTCTTTTAATTCCTAAGGACAGCTCTTTACCATTAGGAACTCGTAGTCTTTCTATTCTCCTTGAAATTAAATTTTCATAAATGTGTTGCCTTCCCAAATTACAATCTCAATAGGAGAGATTATTTCTTTCTTTTATTTGAAACTTTAACCTTAACAATTACCTTTTACTAATTTATTTATATTTTGTTTCCCTACAAAATGATAATAACTTGGCATTGAGACACATTATACAAATGGAACTGGCTCAGTTTTCCTAGTTAGATCAATTTATGACCAGTATTTTATGAGTAATAATGCAAATTCATAATAATAGTGCTTTATAAAGGTTGACTCATTTAAATTCTGCAACTATATTGTAAAGAGGTGCTATTACCTCCCTTTAAAATGTTTATTTTTTTCAGATGAAGAAACCTACTGAAACAGTTTTAGTAATTTGACTAGTATAAAACAACGAATCATTATAAGAGTCAGGATTTGAATTTTTACCTTCCTTAATCCAAGCTCAGTACCCTAGCCACTATACCATTTAGTTGTATTCCCAGAATTCTCTATCTCACCTGTAAAACCTCTTCATCACTTTAAGCCTTAGTATTCAAATATTCTAAGTTTCCTCTGCACCTTTGCTTCAATATCTCATTCTATAACCTTTATTCAAAGAGAAAGACCAATCATACTCCTGTCATTTCTCACTAGGGTGCACTTTGTAATTCTCCGTCATCTGTCTCAACCTTCTTTCCTTTTAGTTTCATTTGATATGCTATTTTCTCCCACTAAATTAAACTATTTGAGGGCAGAGGCAGCTTTATTTATTTATATTTATATTTCCATACTGCCTGAACATTAATAGTACTTAATCAAAACACTTAGCAATTGCTTATTAACTATTCACCTCAGTATGGATAGATGCCTAAATTAATATACTTATTCCATGCCACAACAATCAAGTCATCAAAATTATTATATACAATTAGAAAAATAATAAAATTCATCTGAAAGAATATAACAATCAATGAAAAATATGCAAAGGAAGATGGCCTAGTCTTCTCGTATTTCGAACTGTTTTATAAAACAGAAATTATCCAAACAATGTGGATCTGGTTAAGAAATAGAAGATCAGTGGAAAATATCAAATACACAAGAAATTGTTGTAGATGACCATAATTTGGTATTTGATAAACCCAAAGTTTTGGGATGAAAACTCATTTTTTTTGATAAAACTGCTGGGAAAACAAGAAAACAGTATGGCAGAAACTAGATATAGATCAACATATCAAACTGTATACAAAGATAAGGTCAAAATAAATACATGAGTTAGATATATATGGATATCATATGCAAATTAGATCCTGCAATAGTTTATCCATCAGATCAACAAATAAGGGAAGGCCCAAACAAAAAAATTGAAAGCATTATAAAATATAAAATTGATCATTTTTATTTCATTAAATTAAAAAAATTGCACAAACAAAAACAATACCACCAAAATTAGAAGAAAAGTGGAAAACTGGGGGAAATTTTTTGAGCTAGTATCTCTGATAAAGGCCTCATTTTTCAAATATATAAACTGAGTAAAATTTATAAGAATACAAGTCATTCCATAGTTAAGAAAATGAACTATTTCTTGATATAAGACTTAGGTATTATATCAAATTATTTCCTCCTTTCAGCTTTCTTCACCAGAAACTTCCCTCTCTACTTCTTCAATGTAGATATTTATTTCTTTCCTAATATCCTTTCTACTGGAATAGTTCTTCACCTTTTCATTTCTTCTCATATTATACTTGGTATTTCCAAACACTAGTTTCCTCTACATTGTAAAGGTAAGGTAGTTGATTTAGAATAGCTCACCTTGTGCAAAATCAGTAGAAAACCTGGGGGCCATAAGTTTCCCTATATCAAACACCATGAATGGCAGTTTTGAAAATTTAGAATTTTTATCCAAAGGGTCTTTCTTGCTCCTTCCAAGAGAATTCTCAGTTGATCAGGAATTCTCAGACTATTTCCTCCTTTTAAGCTCCCTTTTATTCAGCAAAAATAGAATGGAGAAGAAATCTGAAGCAAGTCTCTTTGAGTTTTTTTAACTATAATAAAGTGACAAAATCAAGGCAGTCTACCTTCACAAGGACAATCAGAAAATCACTTATGAGTGAGTCTTCTTTGGAATGTGGCTTCCAAGAACATTAAAGGAGCTGTAAGATTTCAGCTCTGATCAGAAAAAGCTGAGGGAGATTAACAATAATCTCAGTGAAAATTAGTTCAGTACTAATATTGCAAGGTTGCGGTCCCAGAGCATGAGTATGTGTTCTCCTTCTCTTCTGAGGTCTAAACAAGAGGAAGCAGGTTTATTCTGCAACAGGAAGAATTTGAGTTAGAAAGAGAAAAGTTACTGATAATGAAAGAATAGTTGAGCAGTATGCTAAGATTTCAGTGATCTTGGTGTGTTTTGAAACTGATTTCCCCCCAATTCAGGTAAATGGAATGTTTACCAACCATTCAGCATCCAAGAATCATCTGAAAGTATGATCTTTTTTTAGAATTTTTTTTTTTTGGCAAGGCAATGTGGTTATATGACTTACCCAAGGTCATGCAGCTAGGTAATTATTAAGGATCTGAGGCCATATATAAGTTCCTCCTGACTCCAGGTCCAATGGCCTATCTACTATGCCACCTAACTGACCTTAATTATGACTCTTTTTTAAAAGATCTAAATTCTTATTATCCTGAAGACCTCTTTATAAAAAGGAATGTTTAGTGCTTCATTATCCACAGATGGGCCAGGATTCACTTGGCTGATAGTGTAAGCTCTCTTTGACCAATGCAATTCAATTAACATTTATGACACACTTAATAAGTGTTGATTTGGGAATATAATGATATTAATGAAACAGAACTTGATTTCAAGGAGGTTGCATAAGGTTTGGAGGAGAGGACACATCTAGTACAGAGAGAAATAAATATAAGCTTTGATATGAAGCCTGGCTACATGCTATCCTAGGATTGCTAGGAAGGAGACAGTTTGCTTCTTTCTTTGGAAGAAACTTGAGGATGTTGTTTGAAGTAATGCTAAGAAGGAGAATGGGTATTTTGAACTCAGACAGCAGCAAAGAAAGGGGAAAGGCTGGATAGCTACGGGGGTAGCTTTGGCGTAACTTAGATACCATAAACAAAGGTGGATAGAGGACTATTGGGAGAGAGGAGCACAAGCCACAGCCTCTTTCATCCAAGAGAACACACATCTTGAAGTTAGGGAATAACGTAAACAAAAAGGAATAAGTGCCTACTATGGGCCAAGCATGGTCCATAGATACTCTACAAATTTGTAGATATTCTACAAATATTATCTCATTGGATCCACATAGCAACCCTGGGAGATTACATGACTTGCTTAGGGTCAAAATTAGCATGTGTTCAAGGTCAGACTTGAAAACAGTTCTTTCTGACTCCAGGCTCATCCACTATGGAATCCTGCTATTGGAATGTTGGATAATTGGTGAACTTTTTCTGATACTTTACTGAAATCACTTTTCCCTTCTCTTCATGAGTATGCTAAAGAGGAAAGGAGTACAACCCCCAATTTTTTTTTCTTTGAAGTTATTTGTTATATTGAGTAATATTTTTAAAAGATAATTTACTATAGACTAATCCATTTTAATTCATTTTGGTGTCTGTTTTTCCTTGATTGTGAACAAGGGTAATGGGAGGGATGAATAGGCTTTGGTTTCAGTATTTGAAACCTGTTCCAAAAATGCCAGGTTTTCTCCTATCCAGGGAGAAACGCAAATCAAGAGAGGGTTTTGATTTATTTATTTTCATTAAAATTTGCAATATGCTGAACAAAGGTTGATCTCAGGTTTTCCTTTTGCTCTGTATGTAAAAATGATTCCCCTGACCCTTTTTTCTGACTGTGAGAAGCTTCTGACTTCACTCACTCATCTTTCCTTTTCCCTACTCTTTATGCACAAAGAAATCAATATTCAAAAGTGCAGTCAAAAGTGGTGACTAGAGAGTAGTAACTTTTCAGTGAGAAGAGAAATATATCTTTGGTCCTAGATAGTTATGCTTATCTTCTAAAATTGGGGGGGCCTGAGAAGGGAATTAACTTTCATTTGCTTTTACCTTCAAATTTATACCTTAACAAGTACAAATGTTAAAAAGTATATATAAAATTATCAAATTAAATTCAAGAGGAAGAGGCCATAAGTAACTTGGCAAGGATCAGCAAATGTCCCATATAGGAGGTGATGTTTGGAACATTTTGCAGGAAATTAGGAATATTAAGAGGCAAAGGTACGAATGAAATGCTTTTCTGGTTGGGAAGGAGTGACTTGTATGAAAGGCAAAGAAGTGGGTATAATTGAAATATCAAGTGCAGATAATAACTGGTAGGCCTTCTTGACTAGAATAGTAAATGGCAGGAAGGGAAAGTAATATGATGGGGGACAAAACCCCAAACCCAAAACTCTTTTAAAGTGAGAGCCAGACTTCAGATAGCTTTAAATGGTAGGTAGAGGCTTTTGTAGTTTATCCTAGGGACAATAGGGAGCCACTAGGGTTTTTTTTAAAATAAGGGAGTATCACATCTATGCTTTAGGAATATCAATTTGGCTGATATGTAACCAGTGAAACCCCTCTCATTTAATTCTACATTTAGACCTGGAAAGGACCTTTGAGACCACAGGATCATAGGTTTAGAGATGGAATATAATCTGGACCAACCCCCTCATCTTGTAGATGAGAAAATTGTAGCCAAGAAAGTCTAAATGGCTTACTACCCAAGGTTATATAGCCAATCCAGTTCTAAATCTGAAGAAACCCTGTCCCTTATCCTGTCTCCTATTTTTTTTCTATCAGCAATAGAAAGGATATTTTGAATTTCTTTGTGCCTAAAGCATTTCATATGAAGAAAGCAATTATCAAATTTAGGAAGAATGAAATATTTGTATAACTCTATTTTCCCCTTATCTGCTTAATCTCTGATTATAATTCTAATTTTTCGTCACCTAATCATTTATCATTTTAATGTTGTGATTCCCTACATTTCATTGCTAAGAAATGTATTTCACAATGGCAATATAAATACACATTAGTATTGCCTTAAATCATTATGCTTTCAACAGGATTTCACAAGTAATTTGCATAGAACATTTGAGCCAGCATGAAGGTCTGCTCCTGTATTAGAGGATTGTTTGGTCTTGCTAACAAAGCCCTAGATGGAAAGGAGAGGATCATTTGATCCACTGTGGCCTGAATAACAGACTTTTTTCCTTTTTCTTACTTCAGTGAGAAAAGTATGCTCTTACCCTGTCCAGATCTTCATTGAACCTGGCACAGCCAGGAGATCTTTCAACATATCAAGAGTCACAGTTGGAAGGCTGGAAAGTTCTTTTCCTTGTTCCCTTCATATTCTCTTGTTAACTCCTAGATGAGCAAGTCTGAAGGGGATTTACAAAGAAAAACTCAGGAAAGGTAGAGCATGGCAGTTTTCTCAATGAGTTCCAGCTTGTGCTGACCCATTTTGGAGGAAACAACTGTCTTCTAATGCAGAGGGCAGATATTTATTCATTTATTTAGGGTATGTGTGTGAATGTGTGTGTGTGTTTGTTGGTGTGTGTGTGTGTGTGTGTGTGTGTGTGTGTGTGTGTGCGTGTGTGTGTGTACATGTGAGCTTTTCTTTCCAGATTCATAACCCACGCCATCAGCAGCATGGGTGGGTTCCAAAAAACGAAAAACATAAATTAGATGCACATGGACAAACCAGCTTCTATCCAAGACCTCACAGCAATCCCCATCCCATTCTCCAAGACCACACCCTCATGGTTTACATAGCACCTTGCTTCCAAAGATCTCAAAGGACTATTTGCACACAAATAAGTAAGGTGAAGGGAAATAAGTGTTTGGATCCATTTTATGCTAGTAAATGGAACTGTATTCCATGGAACATAAGGCCACACAAGCAGTCAGTGGTTTAAATAGGAATCAAATTTCATCTAAAAATTTCCTTTCCTTTTCCCTAAATATGAGCATTCACAGATTTTCTCTCCTGATTGAGTTTGTTCTTTAGGATGCCACAGGACCAGAGCTTTCCCTAGTAAAAAAGTTTATATTTGGCAACTACTTCTGCCTTATTCCCAGTATTCTCAAAGCTCTTTTCCACCTTCAATACTACCTCCCTCTCCTAATAGTCTTAGATCAATATAGTCTAGTCAATGTAGTTATGCTAAGGTATTAGTGACATTATTGGTGATCTTTTCCAGGAGAATTTCTAATTATTTAAATTAATTTAAATTATAATTTATTAATTGATTTAATTAACGTATTTGGTTTGGTGAGGAGGATTTGGGAATGATGGATTATTTGGAAGGTGCCTCAAATAATGGATGACTATTGTTGACCATTTGTTCTACAGCTTAACACATTATTTCATACTTCCTGAGTGACAGATGATGTTTGTTCTTCATTTTCAAAGAAAACCATGACATCAAGGAGGTGATACCATGACAAGTAGGTGAATTGGATTTGAGTGAGGGGGTGCTAGGCTGTCAGCAGTCTCACTTTCTCTTCCGCAGCCATCTGGGTCCAGTGGCCAGGTGAATCAGGACAACTGGAGATGGCAATCAGAGTTAAGTGATTTGCCCAAGGTCCCAGTACTGATGCTTTACCCAGTTTGCCATCTAGCTGCCCCAGATAATGTCAGTATTGGGGATTTGTTATTTGCATTGTTTCAGAAATGTATAAATCTTTGTGAACTTATTTAGGATTTTCTTTATAAAGAGACTGGAGTAGTTTGCCACATTCTCCTCCAACTCTGGAAGCAATTTTTTTTACAATGAAGACAAACAACATTAAGTGACTTTCCCAGGGTTACACAGTTAATAAGTGTCTGAGATTAGATTTACATTCAAGAAGGGGAATCTTTCTGATTCCACTGGGGGATGCAAACATAGATATTATACCCTACAGGATCTTCTTCAGGCTTTTCCCTGAATCCAATTGTTCCCAGTTTCTGACTTTTACTTTTTCTAACTTTTTCTGATCCTAAAAGTTGGTTCTTGCCTCAAGAATTATTAAAAAAAAAGAAAGTTAAAAAAGAACAAAACATTAGCTTTTGACCTTTAAGACATAGCTTATTACAGTGGAAAGACACATTGAATCTATATAGTCAAAGTCTCTGTGTTCAGATCCTGACTTTATCACTTATTTCCTTGGACAAATCACTCATATTCTCTGGGGCTAAGATTTTTCATCTGTAAAATGATGGAAATTGATAGAGATTTTAATGAGATAGACATCTTTCCACCTCTATATTTTGACCAGTGGTCTGCTGAAGTCAAACTCTTGAGAACCATTGTAAATTTTCAATGTGAACATTTATAACTTAGAAATAAAAATTGGCAAAAATTTTACACAACTTTACCAACACATCTCTGTACTTGAACTCATTTGAACTTCAGTAGAAAGCTCAGATAATGAAGTTTTATCCATAGACCTAGTGAATAGAGGCTAATAATTATAATTGAAATATGTGTAGTGTTTTAAGTTTCTTATCTTCTTTGAGCCTTGACATTAAGGCTCTGCAACTACTTTCTACCTATTAATCAGATTTCTCACTTGGTTTCCTAGTCACAATTATACAAATTCCTTCTCATTGTTCTGACCCCTAACAAGTGATATCTTTCCTTGAGTTCCTGATTCCTACTACCTAGCATCTAACTAAATATTTAGACATAAGATTCTTTTAATTTTATATGTTTAGATTATTTTCTTTTGAACTATAATATATTTTTTCTTCTGATAGGGGTGAAAATACGGGGTGACTCAACCAAGGGAAAGTGTATTGGAAGTAAATGAGCAAGGGAAGAGTATGGTTATTTTGAACCATACTCTACTAATATGGAAAAATTAACTTTTTCAAAAGATAATTCTCAAGAAAGGATGAAGAAAAAAGAATTTTCAAATTCATCCATATCAGAAAAGTCAAATAATTATATTTCACTATTTTTGAGCATACATATCAATACTGATTATGTTGTGCTATATAATATTGGAGTATATATACTTAGTTTAAGTAATAAATAAGCATTAATTGAGAGTTAGTACCACAGAATGAAAGTTTTTTGAAGGAGGAGATGCTCCATTTTTGCTTAGCATAGTGTCTGATATGAAGTAAGTGCTTAAAAAATTTGTTGTCTAATTATTTGATCTATTGATTGCCTTGTGTGTGTATGTATGTATGTATATATGTATATATGTATACATATATATATATATATATATCCTATTACAAATGTAATCTTTGGAGAGGAAGGATATATATATATATATATATATATATATATATATACATATATATCCATTTTTGGCACAGAATAAAGGCTTAATAAATTCCTGTTGAATTGAATTTTACAAGGGTCAAGGATAAAGTGTAATCTATATATAAGAGAGGGGTAAAGTGGGGAAAATAATTTGGATTAATTAGGATAAGTAACCATTTGTGCCCTAGTATTTCTTTTGTGCAAAGATATACTCCCTACCATCCATGCCCATGAAGGTGAACTTTCTAAAATGGCATATAGAAGAACATTACATGGTCAAAAGTAATCAGGGCATTTCTCCATTCTTTTGTAAAATGCCGCCTTATAGCTGCATGCTAACCATTTTCTTCCTTCTACTAATTCCACAGATTTACTGCTCACCACCCACTCAAATACTGGTATGCATGCCACATGTGCACACATTTTTTATGAGTTAAGGCTGAGTAATAAGTGGAGTTTTTGCCATGAAATGAAAACAAAGATATTTACTTTCCCATAAATATTATTCATCTCCCTCTACCTATGAATGAGAAAAAAGAATGATTTTTCCCCTTTTTTCCCATGCAGACACCCTATAAAGACTATGTTAGCATTTAATAAACTGGTCCTGACTTTTTGGGAAGATACATTCTCTTTACTGGCATAGGTCAGTTTAGAGGAAGGACCTAAGACCTTTTCCCCTTTTTCAAAGACAGGCCTACACTCTTTCATTCAAGCAACTTTTTTGGGATGACAGAAGTGACTATCAAATCAGAAAAAGCCCTTCCCTTTTAGTAATTATAGAAAAAAGAAGCTGTTTTAAAAAATTCATTTAAAGTTGCAAAATAGATTTATTCCTTACTCCAAAATTAATTCAAGGAGGTTTCAGATTTTCAGCCTTCCACCTCCACCCTCCTTAGAGAAAGAGTTAATAATCCATGTGAGTATGAGTACAGTTGAAAGATTTCATTTGTTTTAAATACCAAGGGGCTTGTGTAGTCTTTGTAAGCAGTAAAAACTGTTTTCTGAGGATGTACATTGTATGAAACTTTTGCACATCTCTGCTAACTCAGCAAACCTTTGTTCTAAATGTTCTGTGGCCATTATTGCCTTTGATTATAGATTACACCACCATTTGATTTATTTTTTTTCTCATGGGCAACATATTTCTTTCATTGAGCAATATTCAGAAACTTGGAAATCTAACCTGTGTTTTAGTCTCAGGAAAGGAACATTCATATGGTAAATCCTCCCCAGTTGGACTTGGGATTCATTCAACTCTTGTATGGTTGATAACAGGCCAGGTTTAATTATTCAATCACCCTCAACTCAAAGAGGATAGGAGAATACTCAAGCAGTTTCCAAAGCTTGTTTTTAATACAGTGCCAGTTTTCTGGAAGCAAAAAAAGAAAATGGGGAAATGTTAATATTTTACAATGAAGTAATAATCTCCAAATGCAAGTTGAGGGGATTTACAATATATATTTATTGTGTAAATTAGAGATCGGGTAGGTCTGAAATTTAATTCCACCTCTTTGTCCGTCTCTGCCAGCTCTCAGAATATAATATTTTGCTATTCGTTATTCAACACAAAATTGGAAGTAGGCTTCTGACCTAGATGTTTTATTATTTTTATGATGATTATTATTTAAATGTAAAAAAATACCTACCTCCATGTTCTTTGGGGGCTTTCCCTCAAAGAAAAATTATGGTTCCTTTAAATACAGTTTCCAGGGAACTATTTTTTTCACATATTCTGAATTGCTTGTCCAGTCATAGTCTCATTTTACTGTACATTACTCATATCCCCTTGCTGAAGGAAATCCCCATCACAATTGCATTATCATTTATACATATATATTTATAGTTTGTTTTTTTTCCTTCCTATGAAGTCCTAATGCTAATGCCACTGGTTCTTGAACTGACCTATAATCATGATATAAATGTGTTCATTTATTTCATAATAATAATTTATGTATTGAGAAGCATTGGGACCATTTTCTCATCAACCTATTCATTTTATATATGAGTGTGTGCGTGTATCTGTGTGTAGATATACATGTTTAGTCAGAGAAAGAGAGAGAGAGAGAGAGAGAGAGAGAGAGAGAGAGAGAGAGAGAGAATAAACATTTGTTAAACACCTCTCATGTCTTAAGCACTATGCAGTTCTTAACAAATATTATCTCACTTGATACTAACAATCTGAGAGACAGGTATTATCACCATTTTACAGATCAGAAAACTTTGGAAAACAAAGATAAAGAGACTTGACTAGGATTAGTAGCCATTAAGAATCTGAGACCAGATTTTAATTCAGATATTCCTGACTCTACTGTGAAACCTAACTACCTCTATCAGAGTATTAGATTGAGCTAACTTCATTCCTGCAGGATAAGTTTCTTTTTCCTTACCTGGAATCTCACATATTTTAAAACATTTATATCAATTCTAAGGTCTTTTTCCTTAATAACTATTATTTCTGCCCAAGCTCAGTAGTTTTTACAAATAAACAAGCAGGACCATTGAACCATTCAGAAACCAGAGACTACTCTGGCTTCCCCAACTCATTTGAATGACTGGCAACATTACCCAATCTATATTTGACAAGACAAATTTCTAATATGAATCACAGGAGATTTAATCTCAACTACATAGACAAGACATCAAAAATACAAAGACAATATAGTTTAGAGTTACTGTTTTAGGTTATAATTTAATATACATTTTACAAATGTACATTGAAGCCATTTGATAATCCTAAACTAACTATATCAGGATATTAATTAAAGAATGGTAGGAGACTATCTTAGTGAGGGAAAACATCCCATAACAACAAAATTACAAGTACTGAAGTTATTGATATATTCTTTAAATACAGGTGCAGTCTTTTCCAGTCATGAATGTGTATGTTTATGATATGGATGTTTCATATTGATCAATATGCGATTTTGCCTAAAATTATTAAATTTACAATTCTATATATATAGCCCTATATAGTATAACCAAGTATAGTATAACACAATATACATAAACTCAAGTAGGTATTATTTTAGAAGATAAACCATTGCTATGACACCACTGGCTTGGATACTTAGAGAAAGAACCAGTGATTGATTTATCAGTCTAGATATTCCACATTGGTCAAAATCCTTGATGATAAAACTAGGGAGTTGCCTAAGACATGTAATGTTATGTATATTCTACCTTTTGAAGGTCATTCATATAAATCTTTTCCTCTTCTATGACATGATGGTGAACTGGTTATGATCCTCAATACTTCATGCCTCATCAATTCATTTTTGCAATAGCTTCAATCTCCTTGCCTCATATCTCTATCTAGTTTAGTTCTTCTTTCATTCATTAGTCAAACTGATCTTCTTATAGTACAATTCCAATCTAAATTCCAATGGTTCTATATTGTCTCTAGCATCAAATATAAATTTTGCTGACTTTTAAAATCTGTCATAATCTGGATATTTCCCACCATTCCAGTCTTGTTACATCTCACTCCCTCTCTTCACAATTAACACCTTCACCCCATAACATCCTTTCTATTTCTTTCACAGGTTATTCTCTTGAAACTACACATTTTAAAAATGAATTTATTTATTTGTTTGTTTGTTTTTCCAACTTCCTGCAAAGATCTTTTCAAAATTCATTTTTGGTATGATTTTTGAGGTCCACATTTTGCTCCCTCCTCCTTTGAATCCTAGGAAGCTGATATAGGTTATACACATACACACATACACACACACATACACACACACACACACACACACAAACACACATATATTACTATGTTAAACATATTATTTTCATATTCTCACTACTTGTTTTCAGTGGTTGTCCTTCATGTCAACAATTCTCTCCCACTTCACTTCCCTGGCTCCCATAAAGGATGAACTAAATGCACTGCGAATCTTCCCTTCCCAGATTGATTTTTTTAACTATGTAAAAGAGGCCATTCTATGCCTCATTTTTTCTTACTAGTCTTAATAACTGAATGGGCACTGCCTTTGTCAAACTTCAAAATTGGACATGGCCCTAAGTGCAGTGGGAAACCCACTGCACTTAGGGCCATGTCCAATTAGCCTGATCAATAACTGGCCACTCTACCCAGACAGTTCAAGAGGAGAGAGTGAGGTTGGTAACTGCAACTCTTCCCTTAAATCCAATTCACTAGCATGTCATGGCATCACCTCCCTGGAGTCATGGTCCTCTTTGAGGATGAAGGATGAATAGCAAATGTCTACCTTCTACAAAAAAGACATTTATCCTTCCTACAACCTTTCTTCATATAGTAATGTGCATGGTGTCTTTTTCATCAGACTGAGCTCCTTGTGAACAGTGACTATTGACTTTTGGATATTTCGGTAACCTAAAAACTTAGCATTGGTCCTGGGACATTTTGGGTGCTCATTAACTACTTTTTGAATTATTGACTTGTGACCTACTTGCATTACAACAGCTACTGTGTGTCATAGGTAGGCTTTGAACCTGGAGCTTTCAGACACCAAGGCTATTATTTTATTCAATATGCTATGCCATCAGTTTGCATAGGGACAAACTCAAGTTTGAGTCAAACTCTTATCTTGTGAACATTGGGGGCAGCTAGGTGACGCAGTGGATAGAACACCGCTTCTGGAGTCAGGAGTACCTGAGTTCAAATCTAGCCTCAGATACTTAATAATTACCTAGCTGTGTGACCTTGGGCAAGTCACTTAACTGCATTGCCTTGCAAAAAACAAAAAAAAATCTCTATCTTTTGAACATCATTTGTATAGTAGTGCAAACATTCAAAATGATAACTATAATCCTGAAAAATAATTTGAGGCCTGCATGAAGGATAAATAATTTAACCAATGGGTTTGCTGTCCCTTTGATGCAGTCTTGGGTATCATGACTTATTTGATTGATATTGTTTCCATATTATTTAAAGTATGCTGAATTATATATTTACCACACACCAGAGTGAAGATCAACAGAATATTTTGTGGAGAGAAAAAAATTCTAAGTGACCTTGTACCAATTTCAATCCAAACATTACACTATTCATGCTTGTCCGTGAGTTTCTCCTGTGGGTACAGGCTTGAAACATCCTCACATATCCTGAAGTGAAAGTTTACTTCTTGCCAATAACTTTTTTTTCTTGTAACTTATGAAGCTACTTTCTCAGTTTCCCTTAAATGAAGTGATTTTAATACTCACAGAATCATCTTGAATCCCTTTTCATTACTCACACATAGCTGATCATGTGAAAAATCTTAGAACTATTTGGCAAATCTTCTTTTCATGACTTCGTGCAAGATAGAGGAGGAACAATTATTGTGGTATTTCTCATTTAGGAAATAAATATTTCTCATTTGATTTTGGGGTTGGGAGAAGCTTAGAGTATGTCTATGTTGGGTTTTGGTGAGGTTTTTTGGGAGGAAGCCTAAGTTTTAGATACAAATAAAGACAAAGGGCAGGATTGAGATTATAAGAGGGCAATGAATTTTTCTAGGCCATTATTACCTTAGTTTGAAGGCATACTAAGGAAAAGACACACAGATATTAGGATTAGAAGTAATGCAGAATTGTGGGGCAGGAGTTTCACCACAAGGTCTCATGCAGTAAAAGTTTGAAGGAGTTGAGTATATTATGTAAAAATATGAACTTGCAATGAAAACTGCTTCTGAATTTACATAGTTGATAATATGACTGTGAGTTCAATATTTTGGGAAATCCCTTGGTTCCTTAGACCCTCTATGGATTCCTAGGATAATAGGTAACTGTATTCTGTGCATAAAGCAAAAGAAAAGTTAAAGAAATCACACATTTTGAAAATTAAAGTCAGATGCAGAACTAGATGAGACAAGTTTTTATTTATTTTTTCAAAGATCAGTGAATAGAAAACTTAAAAAATGATCAATCAAAAAGGACTTATATTACAACTGAGCTAGGCAACTGGAAATAGAAGACAAAATGAAGACATTTTACCATTACAAATCTTTGATTTTATTGAGGGAAACAACAGGTCTGCATAAAGGTACATCAAGAGTTAACAATAAAGCAAATTAAAAGAGGCACTAGGATTGGGGGGCACAATGAAAAAAAGGCTTCATGTCAAAGCCTGAGGGTTCTAAGATGTGTGAGGTGGAATGTTACACTCTTCTGTGGAAATGTCCATATCAATGGAATCAAGCTAGGAGATGGATTGCCATATGTGAGGAATGAAAGAAAGTTATTAAATAGAATGTGCAGGGTTTTAGTGAATAACAAGACCAGAGTATGAAGCATTTATTCAATCAAAAATCCAAGTGGAAGATTGATTTAGGTTGACAAAGTTATGAGTTTTACATCTAAATCTGAGTATCTGTTTTCTATATAGATGAGACAACTAGGTAATATTGCAGATAGAATGCTATCCTGCAATCAGGAAGATTCATTTTTTTTGAGTTCAAATCTATCCCCAGACATGTACTAGCTATGTGACCCTGAGAAAGTCATTTAATTCTCTTTGCCTCAGTTTTCTCATCTGTAAAATGAGTTGGGGAAGGTAATGGCCAACTCCTCGAGTATCTTTGCCAATGAGATTATGATGAGCTGGACACTGGCATTTTACATTTATACAAAAATGTTCATGTGATTGTGGGTATATCAAGAGAGAAGAATGAGGTTAATGATTGTCCTACCTACTCTGACCTGGTCCAAAAACTTTCTTTAATATGCAATCCAGTTATGGGAACTAGTTCTTAGAAGGACTTAAAGAGGGAGATCAAGACCAGTCTTGCGATCATACACATGAGGATTGGTAAGAGAAAATGGGAATATTTAGTCTTGAAAAGAGAAAATTTAAATAGGTATAAGGAAAGATTTCTCTTTTCAATAATATGTCTTTGGAAGACCCTCTTAAATCTAAGACTGTGTCTACAAGATGACCACAAGAACTTGAAGATTTTTCTGCACCAGAAACCACAGGCTTTTTATTTTATACCAAATAGCTATATAATTTATAGCTATATAATCTCTGCCCCTTCTTTTTGCCCTCCTCCTTCTGCTGTCCTCTACCTTTATCCCTCTTTTCCATTGTCTATGGTCACAATTCACGTAAATGTTGGAGGCAAGGCTTGCTTCTCAGTCTTTTCTGATTCCAAATCCTTCGTTCCTTTTTTGTAACTAAGTCACAAGACTTTTGAAGTATGGGAGGAGGAAGGGAAGTACCTAGAACAGATCTATTTCCCACCACCAGAATCTACCCATTGCATTTTGTCTACCTTTCCTTACCTCTCCCGTTCTAGAGAGTGATGGTGACAGCTTGGCATGATCTGCCCAACACTATATATCTTTAGCTCCTCAAATATTGGCAGAATTAAAGTTGGTAAGATAGCTGGCAGATAAAACCAACTAACATGATGTTGCTTTAGATAAGGCAAAGGCTCAAGTTTTAAAGGGCACCTAGTGCATTCTCAAGATAACAAAGTCTTTGTTCCTTTACTGGCAGCCATCTTTTCAGTGGCTAGTATTGTTAAGGGGCGACTTTCAACGAATTCTATTTTCTCCCTATACTACACCCCCATTCCCAGAGGCTACCACCTTTCCTCAGAAATTAGATTGCTTCTACTGTATATATCACATCACTGTATGTATATATATATATTATATATATATATATATGTATGTATATGAAGCTATAAAGTTGTTTTAAACATTATCTCCCCGAATTGTCTACCATTGAGGGTATGTAATATTTTTTGCCTATCTCCATTTTATTGCTCAGTCCTTGGCATAAAGGAAGTGTTTAATAAATGCTTATAAAATAAGTAATTGACTTTACTTTATCTAAAGTTTGAATATTTTTTCAAATGTCAGAGTCTTAACAGTGACTGATCTATTTCATCTCATTTACATGTAGTGGGGGAGTTTTGACTTTAGTATCTGTAGCATAGTTGCCTTAATTCTATATAAGATTCAAGGTCAAAAGGAGCGGCCTTTACATAAATGGCTTTCAGCAAAGAGAGGTTGTTTTATATTAGCCTACCTGACAGTTGCCTTGAATGGGAAAGATGGATGTACTAGCTGTCCTCTGCAGCCCTATATTCCCCTCATTCTTATATACTTAGCTTCTTATTGTCAGAAAGCTCATTGTTCTATCTTAGGGACATTTTTTTGTCCAGTTAAGACATTTCTCATCCATGATTATAGGAGCAAAGGTTAAATGCATTATCAAGAACATCAATATTTCCAAATCTTTATTTTTGTTATTAACTTAAACTTTTTCCCTTACTAGATTTACATATTGTTTTGTGGTTTTTCAGTGATTTCTGACTCTTCTTGACCCCATTTGAAGATTTCTTGGTAAAGATACTGAAGTGCTGTCATTTTCTTCTTCAACTCATTTTATAGATGAGGAAACTGAGACAAATGGTATTAGGTGTCATACAGCTAGTAAGTGTCTGAGATCACATTTGAACTCAGGAAGATGAGACTTCCTGACTCCAGACTCAGCACTCTTTCCAATGCACCACCTAGTTGCCCAGATTTATATGACTTAATACCAAATAGTACACTTAACTTCACATACTGTCATTGCCCTTATGTGTTTGGCAGAGTTTCATTTCAAAGGACCCTTGAAATATAGAGAATTCAAACAACAAATATTTATTAAGTGCCTACCAAGGAACTGGACCACTTTTATATGTAAATTAGAGTAATTAAAATTCATTAGCAGAGTAAGTTTCCATATTGGAAGTGCCCTAGAGTGATAAAATCATAAATATTGACATTAATAAAAGCACTTTGTCCTCATTCTCTATATAGTTAGATAGATATACATATAGCTTAACCACATATATTTTTATGCATACACAAATGTATAAGTGTATAGATTCTGATGATAACATATGTAGATTAAGTATGTATGTATATGTAGATAGGGATATAGTCTTTAAATATCCAAGTGCTTGCATACATACATATTTAAGGAAGATATGGATGATATGCATTATTTATATAAGTACATATTTTTTGTAATATATATGTCTATGTTATTAACAAATTCATACACACACATATATAAAATATGTGGAGTATATGTGTATGAATTTAGAGAGAAACTTTTCCCCAAGTATTTATATATTTTTAGTTTGTCCTCAATATATTACATATACATATATGTGAAATATACTAAACAATTATATATATACATATGTGTACACACACATATATGTATGTGCATATATAAAAAGAGGAAGACTGAAAATGTCATACTTTTTCTTCAAAGTGAAAGACTATGTTCAGACATTGTCCTCCTAGTCCATTCATCTGTAAGACTTCTTCCAACATCCATCCCCATCCTATATGTGGCTCCTCATTCATGAAAGCTCTGTTGCTTAGCTCTAAGAAATCAGGCTCCTGTCATTTCCCATCGAGCAGACCGGGGTGGATTTGGGTGCCTTGCCCTCATTTACAATTTGAACAAAAGAAACTGAAGCCAAGACAGCAGCTGGCACCATAAAAACAGTGAAAGCTCTAGCTGGCATCTCCAGTTGACACTGACTAGCCAAATATCCACAGGGATAGGTGCCAATATAGATTTCTGTGACAAAACAACAAAATAGATTTTTGTCAATAAACATTGATTTGACAAGAAGTCAGACAAATCCATCCATACCAAATGACATGCACATCTACAGAGTTCCAAATCAATAGGCACATTATAGACAAATTGAAAAACTGCCTAAGTGGGATCCAACATGGCACATGTTTCTCCAAGGTCTTCATCTTCCAAACCCATCTCTGTGTTAGTTATTGACATTGCTCTCTGACTTTTTCTGCTAATGCCATAAATAGGTATTTCACAGTTAGCCAATGAGATTTGGCTGTTAGATCCACATTTTCCCTTTCTACAGAAACTGTGAGCATTTGGGAGAAATTGTTCAACACACATACACACACACACATAATTATAAGAAGGAACTTTAAAGGATATCAAAAGAGATCTAATCAAATTCTAATCTAATTACTAATCTAATAAGGAAACAAGTATAAGAAGATCCCCAAGTCACAAAATGAGAAATCATAAGGCTTATGGTTTGATCTGAAATCATCTAACGCCAAATCCATTGCTCTTTTCACCATAACATATTTACATGGAAACCAAGAGACGAATACAGTCATTTTATTTGATAAGAATTTATTAAGTATCTACTATGAATGAAAAAATCTTCAGGGTCCAGGGGGTTATAGAGATAAAGATCAAATTAGTCCCTTTCCTCAATATCTAAAACCACTTTCCAAATTGCTCCCCTTATAGTTGAGGAAAGATCATTTCTCAGTTGAAGCAAAGTTAACTCATTCAACGAGAGTTAGCTTGATGTATTAGGTAGACCAAGAGACCAGGAGCCAGTACATTTGACTCTTTCTTTGGATAAGCATTAATTTCAATGGAAGGCCCTGACAAAGTCATTACCCTCTCTCCTCAGCTAGCCTAGCACGGTCTCACCAATAGAACCTAAATTAATAATTCTTAACTACACTTTATTAATTTGAATTATCTAAAAACATCAGATAATTCTCTCTGAGACTTGCATGAGCAAATGGCATATTACCTTTGATGTTAAAAACTAGGTTTTACAAACACTTCTCAAATGATTGAAATTTCGGATAGGCTGTAAATAACTGCAGAGGGCTAGCTAGGTCTGGTCATTGTGAAAAATGTAAAAAACCAAAGTGTAGGTCTCATTCTCTCCCTTTGGTTTCTTTCTCTGACTCCTCTTCCTACCATCTCTTTGATAGCTTCTTATACTTCAAGAATACTGCATTTTTAAGGTTTGTGCTTCTTCTGTTTCTGCTAAAAATTTGGCACATTTTATTATTACTTAGAAACTTTAGTCATGTACATCATTTTGTGACCCCAATTGGGGTTTTATTTCCAAAGATTCTAAAGTGATTGATTTTCCATTTCCTTCTCTGGCTCATTTTATAGATGGTAAAATTTAAGCAAACAGAGCTAACTTACTTACTCAGAGTCACACAGCTAGTAAGTATCTGAAGTTGGAATTGAGCTAAGGTATTGTGTCTTCCTGACTTGTTTGTCATCTAGCTGCCCCCTTCAATCAAATTTCTCTGTATCAAAATGTTTGAGGGAAAAGAGTAAGTTTCCTATATGTTTTCCTAACAAGTAATGGGCATTTCAACAGAACAAAAGACTGTGATACTATAGGAGATAGGGAAAAATTTCTGAGGGACTTATGGGTATATTGAGGCACATGGTCTTGAAATTCTACCATTGTTGTCAAATTCATTAACTGTGATTCATACATGTTTTCAGTATGTGATTCATACTTAAGTTTTAAGCCTACACTTTCCATTCCTTGAAGGCTTTCCTATTGCTAAAGTGTTTTCTGGTCTTTATCTGGCCCTTTTTAATCTCTTTCAACCTTTACCCCACCCCTACAGAGAGTTGGCATAAGTATTTCTCAGTATATAAGTTTGTATAAATACTTAAGTATGGTATAGTGGAAGTAATACTGGCTATGAAATTAGAGCTCAATTCCTCCCAAAATACTCTTATGTCATTAAGCGGGTCACTTTAACCTGATTTTGCTCCAGTTTCTTTTTTACATAAAATTAAAAGGTTGGTCTACATATCTGCTTTTTACTTCTAATTCTATGACTTTATGACAATGAACCTCTTTGATGGAGATAGAAATGTTGTATACTTGTTTGTGGTATGGGGTAAGAATCATGTCAAGAAATAATATAATATATATTAGGAAATTATATTTTCCTTGCTAGATTTTGAGAACCTGTATTCTTTCTTTAAAGTGATTTTACTTTTAGAAGATTTGTCTATTTCTCATTGTCCTTGTAGGGTGACAAAGTTCAAAGTTAAGAATGAAGATTGTTGTTCACTGTTATTGTAGAATGATTTTGTCACTCAGGAAGTCCGTATTTTAAAATGCTCCTCTTCCAGGTATTAAATACATTGTAAATAATTTCATGTTCCATTAGAATTAAACTCTATGTTTGTGAGCCAACCATAACTTTTCTTTTTTTTTTCTATAAAGAATTAAAAGGAATAGAAAGAGAATGCTCATTATAATGCTGAAACATTAAATGTTGGGATCTCAACAATATAGGTAGAGGTTTGCTTATTGTACTGGTTGCTCTGGGAGAAGGCAAAAGCTTCAGGATATCTCAGAAAGCATATTTGCACCTCCAAACCAACCCATACTGCTCTATCCACAAGTGTAATTTATCCGGCTGTGTTAAGAAACCGTTCCTTGATGTTACTTTTGTTCCTCTGAAGGTGGGTGTTATAAAGGTTACCAGTGAGAAGAAATGAATAGAAACTGAGCAGAGGTGGAAACTAAGACAAAGTCTAAGATTTTTTTTTAAATGCATTATAATGTTTCCCAAAGTGCACTTGGAAGGAACTGTGACAATCTTTTTCACAATACCTTGTGGTTGAGATTATATAGAAGGAAAAATCGGAAGTGAGGAAAACATCGAACAGTTTGTAAACACTATTCAAAGAGACATCTTCTGTCGCCTTTCAGTATTTCTCCATGGATGATGAAACCCCCACTGCTTGAAGAAGGCCATTATAAGTTGAAAAAAAATTATTATGAATGTAAATGATTTTTCACTATATCTATTCTAAGGAATATATGTAAGTTAAGAAAGAGTAACCATCAAAAAATGTGATTCAGCAGATTTTAGAATATTGCTTTCCCAAGAATTGAAATTTCCTTTACAAATTAAAACTTTAAAAAAGCTCACAGTAGTTAAATTTATTCTTAGACCTAATTTACTATCTGGCTTTGGGGATTGCCTCTCTATTGATTGGACCAAGAAAAACATTATATATGCATTATATAATACATATATATATATGTATATCTTATTAGAACTAAATGATCAGTAAGGACTAATCATCTACCTTCCATCCTGCTCCAATCTATTAAATAAATCCTTGCTCTGATAACAGGACATTACAACCTATTTTATCAGAGATAGGTTCTTAATGTAGTGGTTAGGCTATTATAAATACTAATAAGAAAGAAGTATTTATAATTATGTCTCTATTATTATGGATTCCTTACATTGATCCCCTGAATTGAAGTGATGAACACTTGTTCAGATTAATAGTACATATTTCCATTGGGTTGGAATCAATTTCCCTACTTTATCTAATTATACCTCAAATAGTATATATAAATACATAGGACCATATCAGGTGATTCATTGTTTGTATTAATTGGGACTTGGCTGTATTTAGCCAGTATTCTTTGAACATTTTTCTTTCATTATTGTTAACAAAGAGATTTATATTTATCCTGACTTGTGAACCTGTTTCCTATTCAAATTTAAATAAAAGAAAAAAGTGAATTTTAAATGGTATAAGTTAAAAGTCATGTGTCTTCTAGGTATATAATTCATTCATATCCATCCTTTTAATTTATAAAGTATTTGTATGAGTGTTATTTTGGATTAGATACTGGAATGAAATCCAAAAGCCTTTCTACCAAAAAAAAAATTTATAATGTACTTATTACATGCTGGGCTCTGTGCTTAGCAATGATGATACAAAGGAAGGTAAAAGTCTATTCCTGCCTTTAAGGAGATCATAGGCAAGAGGAGAGATAAAATGCAAATAAAGGACACATATAGACAGAATAGATGAAGAGGAAGGCTCTTGTCTTACAACTATTATCATCCACACATTGATATATACATATATATATATATATATATATGTATATATACATATATATGCATGTATATAAGTATATATAAAGAATGATGTTCCAGGAACTGGGTGCTATGTTCTGAGGATATAAACATAAGTCAAAGAATTATATCATCTCATGAACCTCATAGAACCCCCAAATATCAATGAATAGAATACCAAGTACATTAAAACACAAAGTGGGAGATGGGGAGTAGGGAAGGCAGAATATGAAATTTCTTCAAGTCTGTATTAAAAATACATTCCTAGAACCTGGAAATAGAACTACTAGCTATCAGCTATCTAAGTTATCGACTACCAGAGTATCTGGTTCAGGAAGCAAGTAGCAAATTGATTGACAACTTACATCCTGTGGGAATTAAATAGTTCAGTATTGCCATAGATCTGTGAATTGTTGGGTTTTATAGAGGAATAGAGTACTGTGTCTAAGAGTTAAAGTAGATCTTCTACTTCCTATTAACGTGACATAGGACTCACACAACCAATCAGCGTCTCTCTTTTATAAAATAGTTTAGAGATGTTAAATTAGAGCCCTTCTAGATTCCCTTCTAATTTGAAATTTATGATTTAATCACCTCTTCTGTTAACACTTTTTTGGAAAAATCTCCCCTCCTCAGTCAGTGATCCATGAATTATCTGGCCATTAAAAAAAAACAAAACCTGAGTGATTCAAACTTAAATAGGTTGGTCCTTTAAAAGATATAAATTCTCTTGTCTAGAAACTTAAAACTTTTGTGTATGTTGGGATGTGGCAAAAGACAAAAACAAAAACACAAAACAAAAACTCATGTTCTTTGAGAACCCAAAGGCATCTAATTAATAGAATGTTCTCAGCAATATTTTATATGGAAGGTAGTTGAAACTTTGCATTATTTACAGGTCAAATGTGAATAACCTAGTTTAGCTCAATCCCAAGAGAGTTACAGAATAAAGAGGGCTGCTGAGTGAAGGTAAAGAAGAATTACAAGTAAATTTAATTTAGCTCAGTTTTTGCCAAAGGCTGCCTCAGGGTATTTCGATGGCCATTCAGGAATTTCCATTCTTCTTTGCCTATTTTATTAAGGAAACGAATATGAGAGAAGCCACATGGTATTATGAAAAGAATATTGAATGTGGATTCAGAATACTGGAGCTCAAATCTGAGCTCTGCCTCTTGCTAGCTAAGAGATTTTCTTATCTGGGAAGTGGAAATAATAATGTTTGCATCAGTTATTCCACAGACTTTTTGTGAAATAGCTACTTGGCAAAGCTTAAGGCACTTGTTGGTTGTCAATAGTATAGTGAAAAAATACTAGATACAGAGTGGATATGTGGTTTGAATCTTGTTCATATTAGCTCTGTCACCACAAGCAAGTCATTTAATCTTTTTTTTACTCCTCATTCTCTTTCTTTTGCTAAAAAGAAAGGCATTGCAGTATTATGGAGAAGAGAACTGTCCTTGAAGGCCTAGGTTCAAGTTCAGCCTGAATGTGACACTGAACAAGGAAGAATTCATGACTCTAAGCAACTATTTGAAACTATAAAATATAGGGGAGATGCTGAACTGTATTGGTAGAAGAAGTTTGGTTTTTATTTGAGAATTCTCTTTCCCAATGGAATCTAGAATTAACCCTATTAAAAGGTTGATAAACAGCATAGTGAATAGTATGATGGACTTGGTATCAGAAGACCTTAGTTCTATCCTTGCTTAACAAAAATTAGCTGGATGATCCTTGGCAAATCATTTACCTTTTCTATCCTTCTATCCTGTAAAATGAGGTACTGTGGATTCTTGGTCTATAAATTGCCTTCTATGATACTTTGCTCTCTGCCCTAAAATTAGAAGACCTGTTGTCCCTATTTTGCAAAGTTGTGAGCTTAAAATGAACTAGTTTTCATTAATATGTAAAATAATCATAAAATAAATTATTTTAAAATAGAAAATAGAAAATACAACATAAATGTTAGTTATTCAGTTTAAAAGGACAATGATCCTAGCAATTGACTATAGGGCATATCTACATTTTCTTGAATATCTCTTAATCAGGCATTAATTTATCTTTCTTGTGAAGGGTTGGGTAGGTAGGTCCCAGTTTCATTGGTTCATTGGAAAATTTGAAGCTGTTGTTAAACACTGAATACCCCTTGAGATATGATTTTATTACAATGGCTTATCTATAATGAATATCTATATTGTCTTATGGAAGCTATGGAAACTAAAAAAAAAATCACTATAAACTATCCTTAATTTTATATTTCGGGTAGACTTTAATGGAGAGGAACCAAGATGGCAGAGGAATAGGAATCAATGGAATGAACTCTTCTCCACATAATCTTCACAGACTTAGAAGAAATACTAGATTGAATCCTAAAGAACAAATCCAGAAAAAGTCCCAGTAAGTCCTTTGTATAGGCATATGAGGATCCCTGGAGAGTTCTTTGGACACCGGACACAGCTCTAAGCATGGAACACATTGCAGGAAGCATCCCAGGGCTAAGAAAGAAATTGTGTGTAAAAGGGCTCAAACCTGTACTGAATCACTCCCAGATAAAAATCAAGTACTGTGATGGGGTTGGGTACCACTGTTGGCTCTGTTGTCTATTACCCAGTCTTGGGTCAAAAGTCCAAGGTATAATGAAAAGGGGGCATGGCTATGTCAGTAGCAATTTTGACTAGGTATCCTTGAGCATTGTGCAGAGGAAAGATGAAGTTTGGGAGCTATCAGCTACAGAAACAACAGGTAAGAAATTTGCAAATTTCTAAACAATTCAGCAACAGATTGCCTGGATTAGATCACTGGGAACTTTTAGGTTTTCTAAGTTCCTAGGATAACATAACACTTAGTACCACAAGAAAGCCACAACAGGACAAACCTAGACCTTATCTCCTAAGTGCTGCATATCCCAATCTGGAAATAGTCCAAGTTGAGTAGCAGGTTGGAAGAATGGAGGAAACATAACTATAATGAGCTATTGTGGTGGCAGGGATACTAAAGACAAAAACATCAAAGATAATTCAAAAATATATTTAAACAAAGTCACAGAGGAAAATATACCTTGGACACAAACTCAACTGGAAGAAGTAAAGCAAGAATTAAAAAAAAATTGTAACTTGAATTGTAGTTCTAGAGGAGAAAAAAATAGAAGGAAATGAGAATTATGGAAGAAATAATTGGAAAGGAAATAAATGGATTGGAATAAGTGACACAAAACTTTGCCCAGGCAAAACTCCATGGAAATTCAACTGGACTAAATATGTCAAAGACTTTATGAAGCAACAATATATATTAAAACTATCAAAAGGCTGAAAAATAGAAAAAAGTTAGAAAAAATAGAAAAAAGAAGATATCTTACTTTCTTGTTCTGGAAAAGAGAACAAGAAGGAAAACTAATTAACAATTGTACTATAGGAACTTTTGCTAATAAAAAGAGCCTACACATCATATTTTGAGGAATCTTAAAAGAGTATTGAACTGATCTCTTAGTACAAAGGAAGTAAAGTAGAAATAATGTACTAGCCACCTGCTGAGAGAAACACTAAAATGCAAAGACCCAGGAATATCATAGTCAAGATCCAACTTCCAGGTCAAATTAAAATTACTGCAAAGAACAAAGAAAGGAAAATACACAAGGACTGGGAATCACAACCAAGATCACTTTTAATTTAGCAGCCATCATAACAAAATAAGGGAGAACTTGGAATATGATATTCCAGAAGTCAAAAGATATAGGCTTACAAACAAGAACAGTTTATCCAGAAAAATTGAGTGCAATAGACCTGTAATTAAATAGAGGGCTTCCAAACATTCCTGATGAAAAGAACAGTGCTACAGGAAAACTTCCTAGCAGTAACAACACTGATATGAAGAGAAACAAAAAGATAAACATGAATGAACATTGATAAATAAAGATAAATTTCCTGATATTCAAATATGCATACTTTTTAATCTTTAACATCATCAAGATCAATTGAAATTTTAATTAGACAAGGCCTAGGAATGCTTTTGCTATGTCATGATGATCTTTAAGAAGATAATACAAGAAGAAGACAAATACTATGGTGGGGAGGGGGAAGAAGGTTAAGGAAAATTATCTCCATAATGAGAATGCACCTACAAATAAGAAGGGCATGTGGGGGCTACCACTTGAACATCACTTTCATATGAACTGATCAAAAGAAGGAAGGAAGACTGCAAATACACAGATGTGTAAAGATGTATATTTCACTTAACAGTGAAAAGGGAGAGAAGGGGAATTAGGAGGATATTTTAAGGAAAGTATTTAGTCATTTGTGAAACAAATTGTTAGGATGTATAAAAATATTTATAGTTCTATTTGAGGTAACATGGAAAGGAAATCTGAGGGGAGTTCATTAACTGTTGAAAGGATGAACAAGTTACAGTATACACACATTTTTATATGGGTATATGTGTGCATGTATATATATACATATATGTTATTTATGAATGTATAGTATATATGTATGTGGATATATATGCATTTTATAATTTTGTGTTCATATATATATATATATAATTTATTATGTTTATATAGATAAATACTTAGCTAAATTATTAACAGCATAATGATCAGCTAGAATTCCAGATAATGAATGATGAAGCTTTCTACCCACCCATCTTGAAAGAGAAGCAAAGAACTCAAAATGCAGAATGTGGCTGCCTTTAAGGTCATGGTGAATGTGGAAATATGTTTGAACTGATTATTTAAGTGTGTAATGAGTTTTGTTTTTTTCATGATAGCAATTGAAGAGGGTCTTGGGGTAAGGTGAGATGATTGATTATGGATGATTAAAACAAATATATCTATCATCTATCTATATATGGCAAATGCATATAAATGAAACTTTTTTATATAAAAAAATTCAATGTAGTATATATATATATATGCAAAAAACATATATGTGCAAAAACCAAGTCATTCAAAGATATCCAAGTGTCTTCATTCCCTCTTTCCTTCATATCATCAATTCCAAAGTTGACTGACAGAATAATCCAGAGTGCACATCCTGAAATCAAGTATAGGGGACTGGGGAGAAAAGTATCCGGCATTTATCCTGATTGCCTGTAAAAGAATAGAAGGAAAATGAGCTTATTTTAATTGAAGAAAGATTTAGATCAGGCATGAGTAGTACTATCTTAATCAATACAATGATAACTCATTTATTATAAACAAGAGTTAGAATCAAGTCAAATCCAAAAGAATATATTAGACATTTATTATGTGGCTAAGTGGGCTGTACTGGACTAAGTGCAGAGAATACAAAAGCAAGTAGAAAACTAAAAACAGTCTCTGTCCTCGAGGAACTTTGTTCTAAGAAGAAAGACATGAGTGAAGAGAAACAAAAAATATAGGATGTAGAGAAAGTGTGGGGAATAAAGAGCACAGTTTTGAGAGAAATGAAAGAGTGATTGGGCTTGGTTTCAGTGGTAAAATGAAGGTCCTTGGAGGAACCTGCCAATCAGATGCAAAGATCAAGCAGGTATAGGTTACTTCCAATGTGAGAAGAGTAGAATGAACTTCTTGAATCAAAAGATTTGGGGTTGTATTGTAGAGAAAGAATAAAGGTGTTCATCCAGGAGAGGAATATATGACAAAAATCACAATACAAATCTAAACGTTGGAAGGATACTCAGAGTCCACTCTGTTCAATGCATATATACACAAAAGTTTCCTCTATCACTGCCAAACAAATAATCATTCAAATGTTGCTCTTTCTTCTAATGTGAGTAAATCCACTACCTCTGATTCAATTAATTATATTTTTCAGATCCCTAATTGTTAGCCAAAATCTGTCTTTTTGCAACTTCCAGTTAGTGTTCCCATTTTTCTCTTTCAGGACACATGTAACAGATCTTAACCTTCTTCCCTATGATAGCCCTTTCAATAGCTAAATTCAGAATCATACTCTCACTTAGTTGTTTTCTACACCATTACACTATGTGTGATCTGAACAGTCAAGATACAGTAGGATTACTACATTAATCTATGACTCTCATAATGCAACCTAAATTTGTATTAACTTTTTGATTGTCATATCAAATTATTGAATCATGTTAAATTTATTATATAATAAGCCCACAGATCATTTTTTCTTTTCCATGAATTATTCTCCATCCATTTAGATTTATAGTCATTTAATAGTTGTATGATCATGGACAAGTCAATCCTACTTTAGAGCATCTCTTATAGTAAGCATCAATAAAAATTTCTTTGGTTTGTTTCCATAGCAGTGAAAAATCTCAGCGATTACACAAAGAATCTCTTTCTTTTTGTGACCCAGGGCAATAACAATTTTATTCTACCTAATGACCAAGGACACCATCCTCTACCAAATGATATCTCAGGTAAACTAATTTCTCTTTTTAAGCACATGATTAATACCAAAATTGAAGATTTTTTTGCTTGTTTATAATTATTTTTAAGGAAATAAGGAGAGTGACATAGATTCTACAATAGGTACAGAAAGAATTAGTAAACAAGATGGAATTTCACTGTTTTGAAACAATAGTGAAACAGGAAATAGCTAGACTCTCCCTTTTTTATTTAAGCATTCCCTCTGTTACACATTTAAAGTTATAGAAGTGATCTTGGCAGCATCAGTGGTACTAGTGATGCTCAGAGGCAGTTATTCCTCTACTCAGTCATCTTTTCTCCTCTTGGTTTCTCTTCAATTGAGGTTTCTTGGCCCAGAATCTGTATCATCACATTTGAAGTCACGTGGCGTTAAAGCAGTGAAAAGTTCAAGGCCCTGCCCCCTCCCCATTAGACAACATTTTAACTTTACCCTATCTTATTCTATGAATCAGAAGTATATTCTACAGCCTATCCCCTTCCTTCTCCTGCTCCCTATTTAGGGAGGATTTGTACTTACTGTTTTTCTCAAGATTTCACCTCTGACTCCTTGGATAAGAATACCCTGAGGATTTTTGCCTCTCCTTCAACATACATACATCCCAGCTGCCTTGTAATGCTTGGGTAAGAGGGTGTTGCAAATACATTCTAGAATTCTGGCAGGAATCAAAATCAAACTCATTAGTTTACAGTTTCCAAAGTCTCTCCTCTTTCTTGAAAATCAGAGAATACTTGTCCTCCAGTTCTATTTCACTTCCCTCATGATGCAATTTCTTAAACTTGCCCAGCAATCATGTCTGCCAATTCCTTTATTATATTATGAAGAAGTTTGTTTGAGTCTGGTCACCATGAACTTATCGAGGGTAACTTGGCCCTTTCTTACTATCTACTGTTAGGTTTCAGCTCCTTATTAATCAAGTTTGATCTGTCATTTCTAATCCAAAGGTCATTCTCCATGGTAGATAAATTTGAAAGTAAAACAATAATAAGAACTTTGTTTTATCCCTTTCCCCATAATCCCTACTTCTTCAATCCATTAGCAACAGCTCTATCTTTTTACACTCTTCCTCAATCATTTTTAACTGTGTCCTTTTTCTTTTATCCCAAATACTCATCAAATCTTTCTCAAATTCTCTTTTTCCTTCTGGAGTTTTCCATAATTCCACCTTCCCTCCCCACCACCAATTGAACTCCCAGTCTAAAACTTATCCAAAAATACAAAACTATCAACTTCATCTTCATAATTTCTTTTCTGAATTAAACTTGATTTTTCCTTTTTTTGTTTCCTTCCTTGTTTTCCATTCAACCTTCTCCCATAATTTCTCCTTTTTTTGGTTGTTTGGTCATTTCAATCATGTCTAATTCTGTTTCTCATTTGTGGTTTTCTTGACAAAGATACTGGAATAGTTTGACATTTCCTTTTGCTACTCATTTTCCAAATGAGTTAACTGAGGAAAACAAAGTGACTTTCCCAGGATCAACCAGGTAATAAGTAACTGAGGCTGAATTTGAACATAGGAAGTTGTTTTCCTGACTCCAGGTCTGGCATTCTATCCTCTCCACCACCTAACTGGCAGTCATTTCTACTTTACAGGTTTCAAATGAGGAGCAATACTATCTGACTCATAAAACAGGAAGCTGTATGAAATGATTTATTGGGATCCTGTCTAACCTCTTTAATCATATGATTCTAGCTCTACAAAAATGTTCCAAGTTATCAAGGAATCAGGGTAAAGTCCTGGAAGAAATTTTCTGAATCTGGTGTTATTGAACAATTCATTAATTCAACAAAAAAAATGAGTTCCTTCTTTGGAGGGGAGAATTATCTATAAAATATATTAATTAAACATTAATCAGCAGCATTTATTATACATTTAATAATTTCCATGCAAACAACTTCACAAATCTATTACTGATGATTATTAAAATCATTGTTCTTGAGATAAAAAATATTACATTTATTAATATTTGATATTACTGTAAGATTCAAACAAGAGACTATAAACTTTGATTGTAAGAGGGATTTGAGTCTCCTTCCTGACACTAAAGAACCCCCGGACTTCTTTCCTACCTAATTTTTTGCTACTCTCCATTGTGAACATCACTCAGGATAATCTGTACTATTTCTCTAAATAAAGCATTCTTTTCTTTCTTCAATTAAATTCAAATCACTTTTACTAAATGCCTGCAAGATGCAATTCACTGTACTAGGCACTAGGAATAAAAAGGGGGAAGAAATCCTGCCTTCTTGAAGCTTACATTCCACTGAGGAAATAAAATGATAAAAATTTTAAAAATACAGGGTAATGTGAGTATGGAAGAGAACATTAAAATGAGTAAATTTCAGAAAACTTCATAACATCTGAGCAGATCCTTCAAGAAAGAGGAATCTGAGTGTCAAGGCTAAGAAGGTATAATAAATTCTAGGCATGGAGATACAATTTGTGTTAATTCATTAAAGTTAGAAATATAATTTTAAAGTCAGAGAATAACTATAGCAGTCTAGTTTGACAGGAAAGTACAGTTCACAGGAAGAAAGTATAATTAAAAAGTGTCAGAAAGTTAGGTTTCAACTGATTTTTGACATATTTAAACACCAGACTGAGAAATTTATCTTTTGTCTTAGAATTAATGGAAGATAACTGAATTCTTTTCAGTGACGTGGCCAAAATTTAAACCTTAGAAAGATTATTTTGCCAGTGATTGGGCAAAGAATTGACTTGGGAAAACACTCAAAACAGGGAAACCAATAATATCACTTACGTTATATAACAAGTTCTAATAATAGATTGTCCCTGGAAGATGAGATGAGATGAGGGACTGGAACAACATGGAGAAGAGGCTATGATCTGCAAAGGGATAGGGTTGAGGTATATATGAATAAGACCCTGCATCATCAGGAAAAAAATTTGCTTTTTTGTGTTTTGTTTTTTTTTAATTCAGCAGATGATGATCTGGAATTGTGTTAGGTGCAGGGAGAAGTGTTTTCTGCTTTTAGAAAGAAGAAAAAAAATTGATAAGAGCTTCTACCCTTTAGGGTGCTATGATGCTTTGAGTATAACAGTAAGGGGTTAGTGGCAGCAGATTGGTAATTTTGCTCATTCTATTCTCTATTTAGAATGCCCCCTCTATTATTTTTGCCTTTGAATTTTTTTCAAGATCAACTTAAAGACTAACTATGAATTATATAGGAAATGGCAACTTTTCTTCTTCTACTGTAAAACTCTTACCTTGTGTCAATTATATGTCATTTCATATGTTGTTGTGGTAATTTTGTACATGTTTTATTTTCCCTGCTAAGCCTTTTTGTATATCTGTGTCTACCTAAGAACATGGGTCTCTATGGGTTCTCTAAAAAAATTCTTATAAGAGAGATGGAGCACTAATGTAGTAGAAGATAATTTAGAAATAACAATTTAAAAGGTAAAAAAAATTAGAGAAAATGTATATTTGAATGAATTTATGATGAGAGAAATGAAGAGAAAAGAATGTCAGTGCTCATGTATTCCATTCATCCACCCAATGCCTTTGGTTAATATGGTTCCACAAAGTAAGAAAGAGGATAATGACAAGCAAAATACAGGGAAAAGAGAGAAATAAATAGTTCAAACAACTCACTAAAGACACTAAAGTTGAGTAGGGCCTGGATCTGTCTTTGCATTTGTAACCCTCAGAAAACACACACACACTCACACAAACACACACTCACAAACACACACACAGACACAAACACACATACAAACACAAACAGAAACAGAAATTCAGTTGGATAGTTATCTTTTTTCTTACATGAGGCCAAATATCTGGTTATTTGGAAACATGGCTGACTTTTTCATTTTCCCTTTGGATTTTTGGCAGCATAAAGATACAGTCTATAATTAAAAAATATGTGTTAGAACTCTTAAGTTCTGTACTGAATGCTATTGTATAATGGACACAAAAGAATAGCTAAAGTATTCTCTTTTCTCTGTAGCTGGGCAGACATAATAACTGGCAGGCACATGCAGAAGGACTTTACCAGACATCATGGGCATGAGTTTCATAATGTTGGATTTGATTCCTAGCTGGGAAGCTTCATCAAAGTCTTTTTTTAGGACCTTTATTGCTACCATATTGAAAGAATGAAAGACTCTCACACTGGCTACTAGATTCCTAGCCAAAAGCTTTCCAATTGGCTATTTGTGGGTCAGGTACTTACCTTGTGTGGGACTATCTATAGCACCATCTTTGAACTATTTGTTTATCACTATTATTACTGAGCTATGGAAAACTTCTAGCCAAATGATACAGGTTTCCTATTAACATTCTTATATAAATAAGATTTTTTTTTGAATCTGAGCTAAGTACTAAAAATCACACCAGGGATAAGTGATAAGGAGCTTGTCCTCAGTGGAGGGGTAGAGGTGAGAATAATGAACACTAACCAGTAGGCAATAAGACAGAGACCATAAAACACCCAAATGAACCTGATAGTGGAAAGACATTTGACTAAGAAATGATTGGGGTGGGGGTGGGGGTGGGGGAGAAAAAGAAAGGAAAGACATTCATGCCAGTAACCTTATTTTTGTTTTTTTAGTTTTTGCAAGGCAATGTGGTTAAGTAGCTTGCCCAAGGCCACACAGCTAGGTAATTATTAAGTGTCTGAGGATGGATTTGAACTCAGGTACTCCTGACTCCAGGGCCAGTGCTCTATTCACTGCGCCACCTAGCCACCCCTCTCTCATTCTTCTAACTCTTGCTCTCAGTCTCTTTCATGCTATCTGTTCTTAATATTTCAGAAAAAAATTAGATTTCATAACATTTACACAAATAATACTATAACTTTTCCCTGAAATCCTGATAGATTTTCAAGACTGGGAGAATGTTTCTTAAAATGTTAAATTTAGGTTGTTATAGTTGGTACATTAGCCTACAATGGTGTTGCTTTGAGGGTCATTTTTTACTCTCATTATTGTGCAAACTTTTAAAATCATTATCCTACTGATGAATGAATCTCAAAGACAGAGATAGATGAACCAGATAAAATGAATTAAAATTCAATCTGAATGTTAACCAAACTCGAAATTTTCACCTCATAAAAGAAAAAAAAAGCAGTGATGGAAAGCTTGGGCACCTGCTACTCAGACTACTCCCTCCAGATGCGCATGTGCTTCCTTTTTTCTCTGACTACCCAGAAGTTTCAGAACCTTGTCACTTTTTACTTCCACTCTCATACTCCACCCAAAGTGGAATAGTCCAAATTTCTTTTTCATGTTTCATTTCTCTTCAGGGCTGGGCTAAGAGTCTCTTAGCACCACAGCTGCCTTTGAGGACAAACACTGGGTCATTAGATCTACTTTGCAAATTTTCTGAGGTCATGGTATTTTGCCTCCTGAGAACACTCAATCCATGTTCTGGATAGTTTGTTTTCAGTTGAAATCAGTCTGCAGAGTAATACCCACAAACACATACATTTATTTATGCATCTATCTCTTCTCTTCTAGTAGTCCAAATCCTAAGAAATTTTTATTTATTTGAAAAAGATATGGTCCCCAAAAGAGGCACAAATGGTCAACATTGTGATAAGACATTTTATATACCCTATGACCTTTTGAAAAATTGTGGTATTGTCCCTGGAAATTCTCAATTTTCACTGTATCAATCAATCAATATGGTTCTAGTAAAATCTAAGAAGCAATTATTAAAAGCACCTTCTCTATGCTAAGAATTGTATTGGCAATTGAATACAAAGACAAAAGCAAAATTGTTCCTGCTCTGAAAGAGTAGCTTCTTGGTTGAGTGGATAAGGTGCTAGACATAGAGGGCAGGAAGACTAGATTTCAAAATTATACTCAAATACCTACTAACTTATATCTTGGGCAAGTCACTTTATTACTCTCTGATTCAGTTTTCCCAATTATAAAATGTGGATGAAAAATAATATTGGTTCAGGGTTCTGTGGAAGATAAAGCGAGATAATATTTACAAAGCAGTATACAAATCTTAAAAATCTTGCATAAATGGCAGGTATTGTTATTATCCTTATTGTTACATTCTAATTGCAGATGCAACATCCTATTAAATAAAGACAAAACATACACAAAAACAGTTAAAAGTAACATTGTCACATGAATGAACCAGGAAAGTGTCTATGAATATCAAATTTGAATTGAATCTTCAAAGAGACTTTTTCAAGGGACAGATATGAGGTGAAAAATGTATTCCAGGAAAAAAGGCACCTACATTATGAAAAAACACAGAAACAGGAGATGAAATTATCTGTTTGAAGAATAGTGAGAATTCCAGTTTTCCAGAATATAGAATTGCATGGAGGAGCGGAATGCGTATTGCAAGTCAGAAAACCTAGGAGAGGGGCAGCTAGGTGGCAGAGTGGATAGAGCACTGGCCCTGGAGTCAGGAGTACCTGAGTTCAAATCCGGTCTCAGACACTTAATAATTACCTAGCTGGCCTTGGGCAAGCCACTTAACCCCATTGCCTTGCAAAAAACAAAACAAAACAAAACAAAAAAAAAAACTAGGAGAGGCTCAGATTGTGAAAGATTTTAGATGCCAAAGAAAGAAGATTATATTTAATACTAGAGATTATCAGGAGTGACTGGGGTTTATTGTATAATGAGATGATATGGTCAGATCTGTGATTTAGGAAAATCACTTTGGTAGCCATTTGAATGATGGATTGGAGTTAGGAGTGTTTAGATTCAGGGAGAACAATTAGGAAGCTATCCTAGGAGTCTAGATAAGAGATAGTGAGGGCCTCAAATGTTAATTTTGTGAATAGAGTTGAGGGGATGGATATGAGAACTAGAAATTATAATATTTGGCAAATGACTGGATATATAAAATAAATGAGAGTGAGGGATCAAGATTGATCCTGAGATAGTTCAACTGGGGGACTGGAGGGATGCTGATGCTCCAGAGAGAAATAAAAAACTTCGAGATACTATATGGGGAGCCCATGCAGTTAAAAAAGTTCAATTAGTATCTATTGCATTAGACAGCAATGACATTTGATCTTTAAAAAATAGAGCTTTACTTGGAACATATATCAACCATGTGTGATTAAAGACAGAATTGATTGTTTCTAATATATGTATTTAATTATTTTTAATGAGTAGTGAAAAATTTCTTGAGTTCCTTTCTTATTCTGGACTAAGTTCTTCTACTCCCACTACCACCACCACCACCACCACCATCACTACCACTACTACTGCATATACTTTTTGTGTATAGATATACTATATTTTAAATATCATTATATAATGCTAAAACAATAATAAAATACCAAATATGAACCTGTGCATATGTATACATGCTATATCTTTTTTCAGAGAAGGATACAGAGATTGAGAGATAAAGTGACTTATCAAATTATCTTGTGTTCACAGAGTTATATTGTTTAATCATACATACACACAAACACACACATGTGCAATATCACTTTCCTCTTAGGATTGTTGTAAGGATGAAATGAGATAATATTTGTGAAGTGTTTTGTAAACTTTAAAACAATATATAAATGCTGGTTATATTACTGTGACTACAAACTCCCACTACCACACTTACTACTTTAATAATCATCCACCTCCCACCAGGACTCCACTGCTACAACTACTACAACTATTATTACTAGTAATACTGAGACTGCTACCATTGCCACCACTTTAGCTATTAATTCTGCCACCTACAATTACTACACCACTATTATTATTATTTCTTCTTTTTCTTCTTCTACTTTTTCTTCTTCTTCTTCCTCTTCTTCTTCTTCTTTCTTCTTTCTTCTTCCTTCTTTCACTATTTCTACCACTTCTACTGCCACTAATACTTTGGTATACATATATTCATATATTTATATGGTATTGGCAAGGTAACCAAAGATTAATTATCATTCAATTAAAATTAATTTATTAAGTACCAACTTTGTACCAGACATACTATAAACACGATTGAATGGAAAATAAATGAAAAAGCATTTATTATGTGTGTCAAACAATATGGTTATTTTGTTTTAAGCCTTTGTCTATACACACACACACACAGAAAAACAAAAAGACAATCCCTTTTTCTCAGAAACTCACTTTCTAATTGGAAATGATAACAGATGTAGAAGAGTTTAGCTTCAGGATGAATGGAAAAGTCCAAAGGACACGCAAGTTCAGCAGCTGGGCTGATGACAAAACCTCTAATTTCTTAGAATCAGAGAATCTACCCCCAAGGAACTGTCTGCCACTGTCAAAAATAGGTAATGAATCTAAGAGGAAGAGTAGGGAGAAGATTGTCAGTACAAGTTTCTTCTCCTGCCAGGAGAGGAAAATGAGTAATGAGACATTGTCAGAAAAGTTAGGAATAGGGTCTATGGCATGGGAATGGGAGAAGAATTTGGGCCTCACTGAGCCCAAGTTCTTGTTTGATCCTTCCAGGAACTCCCACATCGTCTGGACAATAGTTGGAGGGAGGGAGGAGGAAATGGGGTTTTAGTGTGAGTAATATGTGATTTGGACATCGTATATATTTAATACTTATTTTTTGAATTTTGTTTGGGTTTCCTATCTCTAAATTGATTATATAACCATACTTTTCCTCCAATGTCTTGGAATTTCTTGATGAAACCACTATCCTAAAAAAAGCACATTATCCAAAACAAACAAATAAAATTAAGTTGAATCATTTCTGAAATTATTTTAGATAAAGTTTTGGATTTTTCAGAATCTTATTTAAATTTATTTGAAGGTTAGATTGTACATATATAATATTTAATTATATCTGAGTATATCTTTTGTGTCACCTATATCAAAATGACAACTGAAAATTAAAAAAAAATAATCTTCATGGTATTTTCTACTTGTGATACTATTGTTGTCAGGAGAATGTATTCATGTTATGCCTTTTTATGTTCTTGTTCAATCCTTGTCTGAAGGATGAAATATTAGACTTGTAACACTGCACATATGCTATGTAAATCATAGTAGCATTTTGTATTGCTTTGACCTTTACAATACTCTATAATTTGATTGGCTGACTAGTCTAGTTCCCTGTGTTTACTGTTTTGCCCTTACTTGAATGGATGTGATGAGATGTTCAAGGCTAGCCAATCAAAATATAGAATATTGAAAAGGTCAACATAGGATAATATGTTTTCTTAAACAGCACTTTTAGCCTTGCTGGTGAAAAAATATATTCTCATAGAAAATGATCTCATAGGATTC